>NC_079457.1:90000-105000 GCF_903798145.1 Danio aesculapii
GGCTGCTCTTTTGCGCCTTGCAGCCAAAATCTGTGTTGGAAGTAAATGCCGCCGAACTCGAATGTCCTTATCCAGGGATCGCTGTCTGGCCTTACACCAACAGACCACAAACAGTAAAAAAGCAATGGCTTCGGTGTCCTCCATCTTCCAGCTCTCGTAGTGATGCCAGGTTGTGTTTGTGGTTAGAATTTGAGTTTTTTGTTCCCGCTGAAGTGGGCGGGTTGTGTGACGGGTTGTGTGACGTTTGATTCGGGGGACGTTCTGGGGGCGGTGTTTGCGTGACGCGCTGCGAGCAACTAGCCCGACAGTGGAAACGCGAGATGATTTCGGCCTCATTTCTCAACCTCCCGGGCTATTGGCCCGGCCTGGCCCGATTAAAGCCCTGGCTCGCACTGGCCCGATAGTGGAAATGCGGCTATTGAACAGGATTCAGGGCTCCTTTAAGAACAATGTCTTCATTAGCGCAGACACACAGGAGAGAGTTCACTAATGTGCTGATCTCTCATGATTCCTGCCAGAGTTTCTTTCATTCTGCTGAACACCAGTGAAGATATCCTGAAGCTTCAGTGTTGAGCAGTAGGAGCAGACCCACGGGACGTTTCCCAGCATTCTGCAGGATATCTTCATGAGTGTCGGACAGAAGAAAGAAGCTCATAAAGGTTTAGTGCAGGATGAGTGGAGGAGTTTACAGTAATGTGTGAACCGGCCCTTTAACTGAGGAGTCTCTCTGACACTGCCTGAGATCTGCTCCTGACAACAAGAGAGAGAGAGAGAGAGAGAGAGAGAGAGATGCTAAGAGGGATACAGCTGCAGTTGGTTACCGGAATAATTCATTCATTCATTTCCCTCCAGTTTAGTCCCTTTAATTCATCAGAGGTCGCCACAGTGGAATGAACCGACAACTATTACAGCATATGTTTTATGCAGATGCCCTTCCATCTCCAACCCAGTACTGGGAAATACCCATACACACTCACACTTTCAAACACTCAAAGCACAGCAAGAAGGTCTCTGGTTCGAGTCCCAGCTGGGTCAGTGTGTGTTTCTGTGTGGAGTTTGCATGTTCTCCCCGTGTTGGTGTGGGTTTCCTTTATATCCCCCACAGTCCAAACACATGCGCTATAGGGGAATTGATCAACTAATTTGGTCGTAGTGTATGAGTGAGTGTGTGTGTATGGGTGTTTCCCAGTACTGGGTTGCAGCTGGAAGCGCATCCGCTGTGTAAAACATATGCTGGAATAGTTGGTGGTTCATTCCGCTGTGGCGACCTCTGATGATTAAGAGACTAAGCTAAAGGAAAATGAATGAATGAGTGAGTGAGTGAGTGAACTGTGCTCAACAGGACGGGTCAGAATAGCGTGTGTTTGTCAGTCAGTGATGGTTTCAGGTCTTCAGTTTTCCTCTTCATCATCGTGTTTTTCCTCTTGACCTGTTTAAGGATTCTTCAAGATGATGAATGATGAAAGCAGGAGTTTGTGCCGGGACACTGTTTTCCTGTCCGGGGAGGAAGTTGAGCCTCTGCAGTTCTCATCATGAAACGGTAATGTGATGAACAGACCTGCAGGAAAACAGCGCTGGACTCGTTTATCAGAGAACAGAACACAGCACTCTTAGAGACACACCTAAAGTCCACATCAAATCAACACTAACTGTATTGGTTCTGTTCGCTCACGGTGCTGATCTGTGCGGATCAGTTCATCTGAGCAGCTCAGTAAGATCTAATATTATAGTCTGCTCTGCTAATCGGGAACTGAAAGCTGAAGATGCACTTCCTGTTTGTTTTCAGTTCAATTCTCAGATTAGGTCTGTCTGAGGTAGTGGGCGGGGGTTACACACTTAACCACGCCCCTCCAGTTGTCAGTTAGGACATCGCTGAAAGGAGGAGGAGTCTGTAAGGTTGTAATGACTCTCCTCAAACCCTTGTCCCCATCTTTCAGAATGACACGCCTACTTTACTACATCCAATCAGTTCACAGTAGAAAAAACAAGCCACGCCCACTGTGTTCTCATTTAATATTCCGTTTCTCCAGGAACTGCATCACAATATGGGGAAAGACAGCTTTCGGTTCATGCGGACTGTAGTGTAAATTTAAAGTAATGTTGATATCTGAACACGCCACATCAAACACGCCCATAAACCAACAGGCCATGCCCCCTTTTACATCTCTGTTATAGTTACTGTAATGTAAACACACCCCCTCACTGCTGATTGACACTGCTCAAAAGTGCGCCTTTAATATTTCTGTAACATTAAATCAAGTGTTTCCCAGTACTGGGTTGCAGCTGGAAGGGCATCTGCTGTGTAAAACATATGCTGGAATAGTTGGCGGTTCATTCCGCTGTGGCGACCCCTGATGATTAAAGGGACTAAGCTGAAGGAAAATGAATGAATGGAAAATCAGTAGTGAGTGTTTCAGTGGTGGCGCACTGTGGCCTCACAGCAAGAAGGTCTCTGGTTTGAGTCCCGGCTGGGTCAGTTGGTGTTTCTGTGTGGAGTTTGCATGTTCTCCCCGTGTTGGTGTGGGTTTCCTCCGGGTGCTCCGGTTTCCCCCACAGTCCAAACACATGCGCTATAGGGGAACTGATCAACTAAACTGGCCGTAGTGTATGAGTGTGTGTGTGTGAATGAGTGTGTATGGGTGTTTCCCAGTGCTGGGTTGCAGCTGGAAGGGCATCCACTGTGTAAAACACATGCTGGAATAGTTGGCGGTTCATTCCGCTCTGGCGATCTCTGATAAATCAGGGACTAAACTGAAGGAGAATGAATGAGTGAAGTCAATAGTTCTGTGCTGTAATATAATAGATGAGTTAGTCAGGTTAGGGATGTTTCGCCGTGAGTGCTGTAATATCAGCTCTGTGACTGCTCAAACTAAAGACTGAAATCAGGAATCTGTCCTTTATTCATCCTCTAGTAGATAGAAAGGGTTTCTGCTGTTTCACTGACAGACTGGAGTGTTGTTAAGAGGCTACAGAAAGAGAATCCTGCAGAAAATGAGCACATGTAGATCCAGCAGTCAGTTGAGGAAGAGGAACAAATCTCATGTTGATTTTAGCACACTTGCCTGAAATGTTGCCAGTTATTTGAAAGTGTGTTAGTGTAAGTGAACTGTGTGTGTGTGCGTGTGTGTGTGTGTGTGTGTGTGTGTGTGTGTGTGTGTGTGTGTGCATGTGTTTGCGATCATGCATGTGCTGGATCAGTAATGACGACCTCATGTGTTCCGGATGGACAGCAGTGTGTGTGTGTGTGTGTGTGTGTGTGTGTGTGTGTGTGTGTGTGTGTGCTGCAGGACACAGACAGTAATAGCTTTAGCATGTCTCCCTCAGCAGCCTCCATGACGGACTCATTAATACACATCTGGCTTCATTATCAATCATCTCGCTTTAACTTCAAAGCAGCGGCGATGATGTGCACATCCTTACATCACTGTGGAGATACGCCATGATGAACAACGACAAACACTGCACAACACGCTAGAAACTACCACAAACACACAACAATACGCTAACAAGAAAACATTAAAGAACACAAACAACAACGAGCAATAAAACACACAAGAAATAATGATCAAAAACTAAAGAACAGGGAATAAACAACAAGAGAACATGAAAGAACAACAACAACACAATAAAACTCACAAAGAGCAATGGCAGAAAGAAAAGAACACAAGACACAAGCACAAAAACAAAACTCAACATGAGAAGACGAACACACAACAAACACACAACAACACACTGACAACCACAACAAACAACAGAACTGAATTATCTGGGCTGTTTAATAGATAATATTGATCAGGAGATGAACATGTGGAAAGATCAGGCTCTTAGCAAGGCCAGCTGACCTGTAGGATGCTCATACTTTAAGATTATTGGCAGGAGCTTTCATTCATTCATTCATTCATTCATTCATTTACTTTTCGCCTTAGTCCCTTTAATAATCAGGGGTCGCCACAGCGGAATGAACCGCCAACTATTCCAGCATGTGTTTTACACAGCGAATGCCTTTCCAGCTGCAACCCAGTACTGGGAAACACCCATACACACTCATTCACACACTCACTCATACACTACGGCCAGTTTAGTTGATCAGTTCCCCTATAGCACATGTGTTTGGACTGTGGGGAAAACCGGAGCACCCGGAGGAAACCCACACCAACACAGGGAGAACATGCAAACTCCACACAGAAACACCAACTGACCCAGCCGGGACTCGAACCAGAGACCTTCTTGCTGTGAGGCCACAGTGCGAGCCACTGAGCCACCCCATATGCAGTATATATAAATGCATGAGCACATCTGAAATGAATGTGTGTGTGTGTGTGCGTGTGTGCGTGTGTGTGTGTGTGTGTGTGTGTGGTGTGTGTGTGTGTGTGTGTGTGTGTGTGTGTGTGTGTGCGTGCGTGCGTGTGTGTGTGTGTGTGTGTGGAGCTATTTCTGTGTTCAGGCTAAATGCAGGAGGGTTCGGGGTTATGCTGAGGTCAAGCAGAAGGTCGGAGGTCAGAGTTCAGGAGCTGCTGATGTGTGTGAGTGACGGTGCAGAATCTGATGGTCAAGAGCGAAGCCTCGGCTCTCTGTAGAGAGAGAGAGAGATCACTGCGGTCCTCTGAGGCTGTACTGGGGGTGTTTACTGTCTGTGTTTCACTACTGATGAGCTATTCTGTTAGGGGGGAATATGCAGCATACTGTGCTCTTATCCATCAGGAATACACCGGCTGGATCTACATTATCCCTTACTTAAACATGTTTAAAGGGTAAAACTATACAATTAATAATATTGCATGTAATATACTGCAGCTCTGAGCGTCACGTTGGTGCAGTGGGTAGAACAATCACCTCACAGCACTCAGGTCTCTGGTTTGAGTCTCGGCTGGGTCAGTGTGTGTTTCTGTGTGGAGTTTGCATGTTCTCCCCGTGTTGGTGTGGGTTTCCTCCGGGTGCTCCGGTTTCCCCCACAGTCCAAACACATGCGCTATAGGGGAACTGATCAACTAAACTGGCCATAGTGTATGAGTGTGGGTGTGTATGGGTGTTTCCCAGTGATGGTTTGCAGCTGGAAGGGCACCCGCTGTGTAAAACATATGCTGGAATAGTTGTCGGTTCATTCCACTGTGGCAACCCATGATGAATAAAGGGACTAAACTGAAGGAAAATGAATGAATGAATGAATACTGCAGCTCTGCTGAGTGCTGGATTCTGATTGGCTGATGGTCACTCTCAGGTGTTTGGTTATTGTCAGATAAATGCACAGCTAAAGTTGTTCCGGCAGGTTTAGAGCGCATTACAGCTCCAACAGTCAGAAATCAGAACACAACAGAAGGAGGAGATGAGGAGGACACACAGGAGCCGCTTGAGGAGGACACACACCTGACTAACACACACACACACACACACACACACACACACACACATCTGTACAGTGGATTCAGCAGCGGTGCTGGAGACCAGAGGAGGAGAGCAGTGATTATCATTAGAGAATAATACATATTCACCATCTCCGCTGTGTATTATTGTCTGATAATTCCACATGTGCTCATCATTATTCTCCACCATCAGCAGTATGGTAGGTTGAGGCAGTATACTGAGAGTGATGTGGGCTGGCTGTAGATGATGTCACAGCAGTAATGAGTGAAACTGAACACCGAGAGTGGAGCTGGAGAACAGACGAGTCCAGACACATGCAGAGATCCAGAGCCCGCAGCCACACTCGCTGTAACTCCAGCTCTCTTATTCATCATGCGGAGCTTTATACTGGGGTTAAATACAGAAGACTGCAGAAATATACGAGAGCTTACTCACTGGTGGAGCTCAATCAGCAGACTGTATTACAGGGAACATGATGGAGGGCAGAGGAACGGGGAACACTGAGTTAGACTGAAAAAACCTCAATGTTCATTCATTCATTCAAGATTCACATCAAGATTCATTCATTCATTCACTTTTCGGCTTAGTCCCTTCACTAATCAGGGGCCATCACAGTGGAATGAACCGCCAACTTATCCAGCACATGTTTTACACAGCGGATGCCCTTCCAGCTGCAACCCAGTACTGGGAAACACCTTTACACACTTATTCACACACACACACACTACAGCCAATTTACTTCATCAATTTCCGCTATAGCAATCAAACGGTGTGAACAGGAACAGCTGCTCTTTTGTATCTTGAAAACTGATTTAATATCTAATTGGTGATTAATTAATCTTTGTTTTACTGAAGTAAGGGTTACATTTAATGGATGAATTAAGATTTTAAAGATTCTAAATGTCTTCATCTCTAATAGACACACACACACACACACACACACACACACACACACACACACACACACACTACTGTAAAAGATCAGGGTGTTATATGAGACAGCAGCTTAACTCTTGAACATCAGATCTCCCATGTCACAAAACCTGCCTTCATTCATCTGAGAAATATCGCTAAGTTATGAAGTATGCTCTCCATCTCAGATGCAGAAAGCTAGCTGATGCTTTTATGAGCTCTATATGAGATTACTGTAATGCTCTGTTTGCTGGTTGTCCAGCATCCTCTATTGATAACCTTCAGTTAGTGAAGTGCAGCTGCCAGAGTTCTTACCACGGGTGTGTTTCCCAAACAACGACATAACTCGTGGCTGAGCTATCATAGTACGATGCATCGTTTGGGAGAAGAACGATGTAGTGGCGAGTGTTTCCCAAAACACATAGTTACTCTGTCGCAGTTCCATTGTGTGAACTACATAAGTTATACTGTAAAATGTTCATAATGACACTATAACGGGGTGGAGTAACTACTTCTTTAGAGAAAAAAATATATAATTTTTGTGCAAATTATATTTTTTTACTCGCATTTTAAAAAATCTAATATTAGTATTGGTATAAACATTCACACGTTTTTCATATTAGTTTACATATATGTGAACGGCACATTTAGGGTCTGTGTTTCATTTATAAATATTATTAAGAACATTACATACTCTATTCTGAAACATAAAACCACTAACAAAAGCCAACACGTACTCTAATCTCATATATAATTCATATAAATCATTAATCATTAAATTAGAGAAGGCTATTTATTAATGAAGAAAAATACTAAATAATAATAATAATTGTTGTTGTTATTATTATTATTATTATTATTATTATTATTATTATTATTATTATTAAAGTAGGATCTTGTTTAATTTTAATTTTATTTTATTTATTGGCTTATTTATTACTTATTTATTTATGACACATTCACACCACCGCAGAAATGTTCTAGCCAGCAGCCCCATGTAATATACAGTACAGATACTTCATAAATAACCTGAATTAAAGGCGTTAGCGTATGCTGTGTGTTTTGTTTTGACAAGCTTTGGAGATGTAACATAAATCCCGCTTTTAAATAATAGCTCACCTGTAGCTTTCGTCATGAGCCACGGCTGTGTTCACAATGGCATCAGTGTTTTCAAAGTGCTGTAAATATGAAGATCGCTAAAACTGAACTGTGAAAATACTCTAAAAGCAAATTTACACCTGAGAGAGAGGACCAGTGTTTTATTTTAATCATTCCAAGTTTAAATGTTGGAATGTTCTAAGTGAATAGGGCATAGGGGGGATAACTAGGAATAGAACACAGCCAGGAACTCTGCTTCTAACTACAGCTCTAGAGGTGTAGTTGCCAGCGTACAAGTTTGCGACGCAGTTTGCGAATGTTCATTGGAACAACGGATTTGGGAAACACCAAATCACCAAACTATGTTTGTAACGACGTAACTTGCGACCTTATTTGGCTAACGATGGTTTTCAGAAACGCACCCCAGGTCTAGAAGATGTGTCCACATCACCCCAGTGTTCTCCAGCTGCTGTTCAGTTCCATATTGATGATCAAATATTGCTTCTTACTTATAAAGCTGTAAATATTCCAGCCCCTGTTTGTCTGAGCGAGCTTCTGTCTCACTACAACCCAACCCACTCTAAACTCAGAGCTTCTGTCAGAACACAGAATAGCAGAGTCCACTAAAGGAGGTCGAGCTGTCTCATTTATGGCTCCACTAATAATCCACTGATAACTAATAACCATAACTGTTTTCTAATCTTGACTGTAATGCGCAGCACGGTGGCGCAGTGGGTAGCACAATCACCTCACAGCAAGAAGGTCGCTGGTTTGAGTCTCGGCTGGGTCAGTTGGTGTTTCTGTGTGGAGTTTGCATGTTCTCCCCGTGTTGGCGTGGGTTTCCTCCGGGTGCTCCGGTTTACCCCACAAGGTCAAAAACATGTGGTATAGGGGAACTAGGTAAGCTAAATCCCAGTGTTGGGTTGCAGCTGGAAGGGCATCCGCTGTGCTAAACATATGCTGGATAAGTTGGCGGTTCATTCTGCTGTGGCGTCCCCTGATTAATAAAGGGACTAAGCCAAAAAGAAAATGATGACGATGATGATTGTAATGCAATAATGCGCACATTTTATAACAATGATTATTGTGAAAAGTGCTATACAAGCAAACTTGAATTGAACTGAACTGAACACACACACAGTCTCTCTCTCTCTTTCACTTACACACAGTCTCTCTCTCTCTTTCACTTACACACACAGTGTCTCTCTCTCTTTCACTTACACACAGTCTCTCGCACACACACACACACACACTCAGTCAGTCAGCTTCAGGTTCTCGGAGCGCCCGCTACTGGAGCACACACACAATCTCTCTCTCTCTCTCTCTCTCTCTCTCTCTCTCTCTCTCAAACACACACACGCAAACCGCTCAGTCTTTTTCTCTCACACACACCTTTCAGTCAGCTCCAGGTTCTCGGAGCGCCCGCTACTGGACTACACACACACTCTTCTCAGTCTCTCACACACACGCTCTGAGTCTCTCAGTGAGCTCCAGGTTCTCGGAGCGGCCGCCGCTGGAGCTGTGACCGCCGACAGTGCACCGCGCTCGGCATGTGGACGCCGCTGGCCGCGCTGCTGCTGCTGGATCTGTGCTCATGATTCTCCTCTGCTGTGCAGGAATTCTGCTTTCGCTTTGAAAACTGCTGCTTGGACAAATGCATACAAATGCATTTAGGAGCTCAACGGACAAGGAGTGGACGAGTTTCAGCCACAGCGTGAGTGACTTTCACCTCCGGGCTTTTATTGCACCGAGACTCCTCAACATTTGAGGAGGAAAAATCATGACAGAACACGAAAACAGATGCGGCTGCCGCTCACTCGAGCTCGACTTCTCTCTCCGTGTGTGTGTGTGTGTGTGTGTGTGTGTGTGTGCAGACTGAGCAGGCTTTTACTTCATATGTGCTGCAGTTTGCTGGAAACTTGAGTAACTCGAGTATTACTGACCTATGATTGAGTTTGACTTCATAGTCTTGATAATAATCGCGGATCAGTTGGTGTTTTTGGCCTGATTTGCATAATTGATTGCAATAGTGACTAATTTGTGCACAGTAGAGATATATTCTTTAAAAACTACTTAAGACTACAATCTTAAGCTATTACTTGAACATTACTGACCTCTGATTGAGTTTGACTTCATAGTCTTGATAATGATCGCGGATCAGTTGGTGTTTTTGGCCTGATTTGCATAATTGATTGGAATAGTGACTAATTTGTGCACAGTAGAGATATATTCTTCAAAAACTACTTAAGACTACAATCTTAAGCTATTACTTGAACATTACTGACCTCTGATTGAGTTAATAATGATAATATATGTCAGTATTTGTGCTCTGATAGAGTAGTAGTGTGAGTATTTGTGTAATGTAGAGACATATTGTTTAAAACATTGCTTAAATATGGGTTTGTCCACATTCTCAAGCTGTTAAGTGAACATTACTGACATATGATTGAGTTTTGACATTATAGTCTTAAAAATGATCACACATTCATTAGTATTTTAGTCTGATTTGCATAAGAACAGTGACTAATTTTGGGTAAAGAAAATGTGCTAAAACGTTTTGACTGTAATTTCAGCCTATAGTTGAAACATTGCTGACTATCTTATTGAGTTTTCATTATAGCCTTGATAAAATCACAAATCAATTGTTATATTTTTGCTCTGATTTGCATAATAGACCACAATAATGACTGAATTTGTGCAAAGTAGAGATATATTCTTTTTAAAAAAGCTCCAAAATATGATTTTGACTAGAGTCTCAGAATATTAATTGAACATTACTGGCATGAGATTGAGTTACTTGATAATATACTAGTCAGTATTTGTGCTCTGATAGACTAGTAGTGTGACTAGTGTGTAATATAGAGACACATTGATAAAATAGTCTACAATCTCAAGCTGTTACTTCAACATTAGTGCCATGTGATTGAGGTTTGACATTATAGTCGGAACTCCATTGATACCTTTGGTCTGATTTGCATATTGGACTACAAGAGTGCCTGAATTTGTGCAGAGTAGAGATATAGTCTTCAAAATAATGCACTACAGATTGGTTTTGACTACAATCCCAGGCTATTAGTTGAACAATACTGACACCTTATAGACTTTGACATTATATTCTTGAAAATGAACATAAATCAATTAGTATTTTTGCTCTGATTTGCATTATAGAGTAGAAAAGTGACTGCATTTGTGCAAAATAAAGCTCTAAAATATGGTTTTGACCACAATGTCAGGCTATTACTTAAACATTGCTGACCTATGTTTGAGTTGATAATGATAATATAAATGTCAGTAGTTGTGCTTTGATAGCTCAAGCTGCACTGAAAAAAGTGTTGTGTGCAAAACTGTTGCAAACAATTTATTTGTGTTGAATTTAAACAAAGTTTAATAATTTTCAACTTAAATTCAACTTAAATTCAGCCTAAATAAGTTGTTTACAACCACTTAACGTAAAAAAATTGAGTAAATCCAAGGAATCATCTTTGAATAATTTTTTTTCAGTGTGTTAGGTGAACATTAGTGACATATGACTGAGTTTTGACATTATAGTTGTGATAAAGATCGCAGATCACTCTGTGTTTTTGGTCTGATTTGCATAATTGACTAGAAAAGTGAGTGAATTTGAGAAAAGTACACATATGTTGATTTGAATCATTCATATGTTGATGAATGAAGGCACATATGTACACAAAAAAAGTGCTTAAATATGGTTTTGTCTGCAATGTCAAGCTATATGTCGAACATTACTGACACACATGTATGATTGAGCTTTGACATCATAAATCTGTTGGTATTTTTGGTCTAATTTGCATAACGGACTAGAAGAGTGACTAGTTTGTGCAAAGTAGAGCTATATTCTCAACTAAAGTTTGGTTTTGACTACATCTCAGGCTGTAAGTTGAACATTAGTGATGTATGGTTGAGTTTTGACTTTATAGCCCTGCTAATGATCACAGATCAGCTGGTGTTTTTGGTCTTATTTGCATATTAGACTAGAGACATGTCTAAATTCAAGCACAGTAGACCTTCATTTTTATCTTATGTTCTGGAGTTTGGTGCACACCGATTACACACAGTTTTCAACACAATCTTCTCTATAATTACAGCATATGATTCAGTTTGGGTGTTGAAACTATAATAATAATCATGAATCTGCTGGTGTTTTTGGTCTGATTGATCTGATAGAGCAGAAGTGAACACAAAGAGAACAGAAAAATGTGCTCAAACATGTTTTTGACTGAAATCTCAGGCTATAATGCAAACATTACTGACATATGATAGAGTTGTGACATTATAGTCTTGATACTGATCACAAATCAAGTGGTATTTCGGCCTGATTTACATAATAGTCTAGAGGAATGATTGTGTGAAATGCACTGAAGTTATTGTTTTCTACTAATGAATCAGTGTTTTTGGTCTGATTTATCTGATAGAGTAGAAGAAGGATTGAATTTGATCTCCAAATAATGCACTAAAGTTTGGTTTAGTCTACAATATCAGACTATCACTCCAACATTACTGACATGATTGACTTTTGACATTCTAGCTTTGTAAATGATCATAGATCAGTGGATGTTTTTGGTCTGATTTATTTTATAGATTAGAAAAGTGATTGAATTTGTGCTAAGTAGCGATATAGTCTACAAAAATGTGCTCAAACATGTTTGTGACTGAAATCTGAGTGTATAACTCAGAACGATACTGACATATGATTGAGTTTTGCCATTATAGCTTTGATATAGTCTTGATTTAACAAATTAACTGGTATTTTTAGTCTAATTTATCTAATAGACAGGAAAAATGATTGAATTTGTTCACTAATTCTGCAAAAAAATGTACAAAAATTTGGCTTTTCGACAATCTCAAGCTATTACTCAAACATTACTGACATCTTATTGAGTTTTGACATTATAGTCTTGATAATGGTGGCAAATAATAGGCATTTTAGGTCAGATTTATCAGATAGACTAGAATAATTATTAAATATGTATATATATTGTGCTAAAGTTTGGTTTCGTCTACAGTTTCAGGCTATAACTGGAACATTACTGACATATGATTGAGTTTTAACATGAAAGGCTTGAAAATGACCACAAATTAACTGGTATATTTGGTCTGATTTAGCAGAGAGACTCAAAGAATGACTGAATTTATGAATTCTGCAAAAGCCAAACTTTGTTTTCTCCAAGTAAAATACACTAAAGTATGGTTTCATCTACAATCTTAAACACAAGACTGAGTTTTGACATGTTTTGCTTGAAAATCTTCACAAATCAGTTGGTGTTTTTTGTCTGATTTGCATAACAGACTAGACGAGTGACTCAATTTGTGCAAAGTAGAGCTATATTCTCTGAAAATGCACTAAAGATTGGTTTTGTCAGTTTCAGGCTAGAACTCGAACATTACTGACATCTTGAGTTTTGACATATACCCTTGAAAGCATTGGTATTTTTTATTCATCTGTTAGACTTAAACAGTGATGGAATTTGTCCATATAGTCTCTATATATTGCACTGAAGTAAAGTCTTTCTACCTTTTCTGACTGTAACTCAAACATTAATATTGAGTTCTGACAATTTAGCTAGGATTTAAAGAGGACTGGAGAAATGATTGAACTGAAGCATGTGTAAGTATATATAGATGATGACGTTTGGTGCAAGCCTGTTAAATATAGTCTGTTTTACAGTATTTCTGGCTCCAGATTGAGTTACGACATTAAAGCATTATTATTGGTGAATCAATAGGGATTTTCCGTCTGCGCTGCTGTGTTTTCCATATGCTGATCCGGGCTGGAATTCCTCCAAATGCGCTCCAGATGAGCAGGTTTGTTTGGCTGATTTGTTTGCGTTTGTTGGCTGGTTGTGTGTTTCATAAAGCCGGATGGTGAAGCACGAGAGGTTTACGTACTTCAACATTCCTCATGGAGACGAGCTCTGACCTCCAGCATCTGCACAGCACTAAATAACCAGCCCAATCGCAGAAATAATGAAGAGTTTAGGAAGATGTGGATGAGAAACGAGTCTGATTATCCACCAGTGCACTGAGAGAATTAAACCTGAAATAAAAACACTTACAAGAGCTTTAGGAGAGAAAGAAATGTCTTCAAATAAACACAGGGTGATGCAGTGGGTCGCACAATCGCCTCACAGCAAGATAATAACTCGTCTTCTGGTTGATCATGTGTAGAAGTGTCAGAAGGTGGATTTCTCTGCTGAATCATCTGCTGATCTGCATCCTAATCATCACCAATACTGCAGAAGACCTACTGGAACCAGCATGGAGATTCTCACTGAAATCAGTCAAGTTTGGTGAAGGAGAAATCATGGTTGAGGGTTAGATTCAGTATGTGGGCGTGTGAGAGATCTGACAAAATATGAAAATTAAAGGATTAAACTGTATATTCATGACAATTTACATTTGTTTAGTGGCTTTATTAGTAGTCGTGTTCATTATATGCAGAGTTGTATCTGTTTCTTTCATATTTTATTTATAATTACCCAGCTGTGGAGTTTTGGAGACAGCTACATCACTATATAGAGGCATGAGAACAGGACGTGTGTTTGGATATTACTCAGTGTTTTGACCACGCTTCATTATTATTGTTCATTTATTCCTCTGCTGGAGATCAGAGCTGAATTTAGGAATAGTTTTGACACAAATCCTTGAGCTTAACAAAGGAGGTTAAAAAATTAAATATGTAAAGGAGGAGTTCAGTGGAGCTCTGTAGATGCTCTTTAACTGTTGTGCTGCAGGTTCAGCTTTCCACTTACGAAATCTGTCATGTAAATAGCGAATCCGCCATGGACTGACTCGACTGGCTCCTAAAGGGAACAGGAGATGAGACTTTGATTGAAATATTGCATGTTATGCCTAAAACACACCTAGAACTCATTATCATTATCAGAATAAACACATCCTGTTTAGACTAATGCGCCTGCTGCAACAACTGGTTCGAGTCCCGGCTGGGTCAGTTGGTGTTTCTGTGTGGAGTTTGCATGTTCTCCCCGTGTTGGTGTGGGTTTCCTCCGGGTGCTCCGGTTTCCTCCACAGTCCAAACACATGCGCTATAGGGGAACTGATCAACTAAACTGGCCGTAGTGTATGAGTGTGTGTGTGTGAATGAGTGTGTATGGGTGTTTCCCAGTACTAGGTTGCTGCTGGAAGGGAAACTGCTCCAAACATATGTTGGAGTAGTTGGCAGTTCACGCCACTGTGGTGACCTCTGATGAATAAAGGGACTAAGCTGAAAAGACTTATTTAACATCTGCTTTAGACTGCTCTTAGATCAGTATATAGAGCCCACTGTAATGAGTCTTCAGGTGTCCAGTCCTCTCATCAAAACTGTTAAAGGCTAACACAAATGAAGCATCTCTTCTGTAGACGCTCAATCAGAGAGGAGCGGACACTCAATGGGAAAACACAAACTCTCTCAGATGCAGAAACCCGTGTGGAGCACATTCATGTTCAGTGTTGAATTGGGAGAGTGTGTCTGAGCCTCGGACGTTATCAGGAAGGCTATTCCAGAGTTTAGGAGCTATAAATGAGAAGGCTCGACCTCCTTTACTCGGCTTTGCTATTCTAGGTACTACCAGAAGCCCTGAGTTTTGAGACCTTAAAGAGCGAGTTGGA
>NC_079457.1:107500-112500 GCF_903798145.1 Danio aesculapii
TAAAATCAATGTGCTGTGTCTTTAATATAACATAATCACCCCAGGGGTCGTAAATAAATAAAATAATAAATAAATAGAAAGACTAATGGCTTTTTATTTGCGTGCTGTTTATTTATGTTTATTATTAACATGTGAACAATCTTACTATAACTGCTGCTCTGTTCTTCTGTAGGTTATGGATAAAATATGGTCGTTCCAATAGTTTAATAAATGAGTTAAATATTTGTAAATCACCAAGCGACCCCCTTTTATTGTCCTACGACCCACACTGTGGGAGCCACCGCTCTAGAGAAATGATCAGAATGATCAGCTGAACCATTGTAGAGAACTGTACTGCAGTATACTGCTGCATGACAATAATGTGTGTGAACGCAGCATGTGTTGTGTGTTGACCTGTCTCTCTCTGTGTGTGTGTGTGTTCTGCAGGAGTCTGCTGGTCCTCCTCCTGTCATCATGTGTGCTGCTGCTGTGTGCAGAAGAGCCAAACCCAGCTCCAGGTACATCTGACCTCTGACCCCTACTGCCTTTATCCACAGCTCAAGTGTGTCCAGTTTCATATTTAATAATTCATCCTTTATATACAGTTGAATCAGTATTATTAGCCTGCCTGTTTATTTTTCCCCAATATCTGTTTAACAGAGAGCAGATTTCAGCACATCTCTAATCATAATAGTGTTAATAACTCATCTCTAATAACTGTCTTTTCTCTTTGTCATGATGACAGTAAATAATATTAGACTAGATATTCTTCAAGACACTAGTATTCAGCTTAAAGTCACATTTAAAGGCTTCACTAGGGTAATTAGGGTAAAGTTAGGGTAATTAGGGTAACTAGGCAGGTTAGGGATTCGTCACATTCATCCTGTAAATTTCTTTCCCATTATTCCCCAGATGATGTTTCTCAGATTGAGGAGTTTCTCACAGTATTTCCTCTAATATTTGTTCTTCTGGAGAAAGTCTTATTTGTTTTATTTCAGCTAGAATAAAAGCAGTTATTAAGTGATGTAATGTCTGAATCTTTATCCATATTGAGTAACACTGTGGGTGTAAAAGAGGAAGAGAGACTGAAGAGAAAGCAGGCAGCGGCGTCACTGACGCAAAGTATCGACCATATCGTCACCTCAGAGTTTTCAGGTTCTGTCTGACATGTTGTCATAATTGAGTTATTATCATATTCTTATTAAACGACAGCTTATTTACATGATGGGGTGTGTTTTAATAAGTTTAGTCGCACTCTAGCTTGGCTCTTTAAGGTTCTTTCTGTGAGCCAATCAGCATTTAGAATGCACATATGAGGACCAATCAGCTTTATTTGTCATTTCGCCGGTCTGCTCTGTTGACAGCGGAAACACAAAATCAGAGTCGACTAATGCCACACCACACCAAACTGAGAGGAAAGCTGAACCTGATGTGCAGATGTGGAGATGTGGAGATGTAGAAGCATCTGTTGACATTAAAACTGAATATATTAAATGTGAAGTATGTTTATGTGTGTGTGTGTAGTCAGTGGAACAGTTTCAGTGTTTAGTCAACTCATTTGCTCATTGTCTGTTTTCTTTATAGTCTTTAAATTTGATATCAAGTCTTGAAGGGCAAATACATCATATAATTCAGTAAATATAATTTAATAAATATGACCATATTAATTACATTAAAACATCCTCCTAAATCATTTAAAGAACTGTTATAGAATCAAACTTTACTTCCTCAAACATCAGCATATCGTTACAGCACCAGTAAGCATATGAATATCAATAAGCAGAAGTAAAGCTTCAGTGAAGGATCTGCCAGACAGTTTTAGAGTGAGCTTCTCTCTGCGTCTGCTGTCTGTTTTACTCACATTAGCAGATGTAGGAGAATTCTGATCATATACATGTAGAGCTCGTTTAGGCTCTCTGTAGTATTAGTGTATGACACAGAACTGCTACACACATGTTGTTTGCTGTACTGAATGCAGAAGCTTTGAATATCTCAAATCATTCAGAACGCAGAGAGAAGCTTATAACTCTGCTATGTTCATGAAGACAGGGTACGGCTAACGCTACTTCCTAACAGATGAGAATCCGTCACGACCATGAGGTTCTAGACTGACTGGCTGCATTAGCCGGGACGTCCTGTATATTGGGCAGTATTGATTAGTCTGGTGACATCACATTACCTATTTACATACACACCTCAGAAAACACCAGCAACATGCTGCATTTACACTGCTCAATCACACAGAACATGTGGGAAATACTAAAGAAGCTCCACTTAGAGAGAAAGAAGCCCCCTCTTCACGACAGGCCCGACACACACACACACACACACACACACACACACACACGCACAGATAGAGTTTGCGCAGTGTTTGATCTTTATCTCCAATCACCAGTAAAACAATGACTGAACACAGATCAAACACTCGCTGAAACACTACACGCATCTGTCTGGAAGACACGACACACACACACACACACACACACACACACACACGCATGCTGCTAACAATAACCAAACACTGCAGTGCAGATCTTACACAAACACACATGAGTGATGATCGCACAACATCCTCAACTATAGCATTACAGTATCATTACCAGCTGCTAGTGTGTGTGTGTGTGTGTGTGTGTGTGTGCGTGCGTGCGTGTGTGTGTGTGTGTGTGTGTGTGTGTGTGTGTGTGTGTGTGTGTGTGTGTTCCTTCATTGCACTGGTACTGCAGTGATGTGTGTATCCAGTGCTGTATATAGTGTAGCTCCAGCCGCTGCTCATGACAGAGTAAACGTTATGCCCCTGTCAGACCCTCGACACTGATCTGAGCTCTGATCACTGACTCTACATGCAGAGATTAAAGTGGTCTGCTGAGGATGTATTTGATGAACACATCTACAGTACTATATTCACGCTTTGGGAACTATTTAACACCTTTAATAAACAGAAGCGTTATTCAATAAGCGAATACACATGTAATACACATTTCCACTGAACCACCAACTATTCCAGCACATGTTTTACACAGCAGATGATCTTCCAGCTGCAACCCAGTACTGGGAAACACCCATACACACTCATTCTCTCTCTCACACACACACACACACACACACACACACACACACACACACACTACAGCCAGTTTAGTTGATCAGTCCCCCTATAGCGCATGTGTTTGGACTGTGGGGGAAACCGGAGCACCCGGAGGAAACCCACACCAACACGGGGAGAACATGCAAACTCCACACAGAAACACACACTGACCCAGCTGGGACTCGAACCAGAGACCCAAGTGCTGTTAGTCGATCGTGCCACTGTGACGTTAATAAATACTATAAATAATTCTCGTTAACTTCTGGCCACAGTGGATGGATGATAACAGCCTTCTGAGCCTACCAGTGGCAGCAGAAGGCCCCCACTGGCCCATATCTATCAGCTGATAATGCCCAATCAATCCAGTGATGACATTGGAATCGGCTGGTTTGAGGGTGATTTAAAGGAGCTGTTCACCTGAAGATAAGTCACAAACATGACCGAGTTTCCTGTTTCTGTTGATCACAAAAGAAGATATTTTAATAAATGTTGGAGACCTGCACTGCAAACAAATGCTTTCTTGCTCAGAGTCTTGTTTCTGGTCCAAATATCTCCAAACTCTTAAATCAGTCAGCATTTTCTAGACAAGCACAATATATATAGTGTTGTGTTCAGAAATAATGAGTCAAATGAAGAGAGTTTCTCTGTTAAACAAGCAGAATAATCTTATTTTTCCTTTTGACATGAGGTTATTCCTCTTCCCCATTGTCAGATTATTCTGGTTGTTTTAAGGAAAGACTCTCTTCATTTCGACTCATTATTTCTGAAAAAGGGACAGACACATGTACATATTTAGAGTTTCTAAACAGAATTTAGTCCACAAGCTCAAACCTGTATTGATGAGAATAGGAAAGCTAACATATTGACTCAAGATGCTAGTGATGATCTGTGCACTTGAAGAAGCCGATCCAGCAATGCTTTAATTAACCACATCTGCATGTGACACTGATGCAGGGCAGTGTTCTAACATCGAAATCAACTGAGCCCTTTCTGATCATAATCAGTGTGAAATCATAATGTGCATCATTTATTTTGCTAGCGCACATTCATACATTCATTTTCTTTTCAGCTTAGTCCCTTTATAAATCGGGGATCGCCACAGCGGAATGAACCACCAACTTATCCAGCATATGTTTCATGCAGCGGATGCCCTTCCAGCTGCAACCCATCTCTGGGAAACTAGCGCACATTATTATGAACTAATTATTGAACTAATAATTATTATGAATTAATTAGCCCCCTGTTTATTTGTTCACCCTAATTTCTGTTTAACAGAGAGCAGATTTCAGCACATCTCTAATCATAATAGTGTTAATAACTCATCTCTAATAACTGATGTATTTTCTCTTTGTCATGATGACAGCTCATAATATTAGACTAGATATTCTTCAAGACACTAGTATTCAGCTTACAGTGACATTTAAAGGCTTCACTAGGGTAATTAGGGTAAAGTTAGGGTAATTAGGCAAGTCATTGTATAACAGTGGTTTATTCTGGAGACAATCCAACACTAATATTGCTGAAGGGGGCTAATAATATTGAGCTTAGGTCTATGACCAAAAAGGTCCAGAATTTGTCCTTTTAATTATTTTATGTAATCAAAAAAAATAACATTTTATAATAAAGTGTAATTTTAGATAACTCTGACCAGTAATTACTCGACTAGAGTCATCTGACGTAACCCACCGAGCGCTAACGTTTGAATCGTTGATGAACATCCATACTGAGTAACACTATGGGTCAAAAAGAGCAAGAGAGGCGTAAAAGAAAGCAGGCGGCGGCGTCATTATCGCACTCTGAATATGTTCAAAAAGACTGCCAAACAGGGAAGGCTAACGTTACTTCCAAACAGATGAGAATCTGTCTCTATCCATTCCAGGCTAACTGGCCACATTAGCTGGGACATCCTGTATATTTATTGACTTGTCCAGTACAT
>NC_079457.1:117500-152500 GCF_903798145.1 Danio aesculapii
TGGGTTTCCTCCGGGTGCTCCGGTTTCCCCCACAGTCCAAACACATGCGCTATAGGGGAACTGATCAACTAAACTGGCCGTAGTGTATGAGTGTGAGAATGGGTGTTTCCCAGTATTGGGTTGCAGCTGGAAGGGCATGTGCTGTGTAAAATCTGCTCCACCACCGTCACACTCAACACTGGTGTACCCCAGGGCTGCGTGCTGAGCCCCTTCCTCTACTCTCTCTTTACCATCGACTGTAGGCCTGTGAACAGATCCAACACCATCATCAAATTTGCAGATGACACCACAGTGATTGGTCTAATCAGCAATAATGATGAGACTGCCTACAGGGAGGAGATACAGCATCTGGCCACCTGGTGCACCGACAATAATCTGCTCCTTAACACCAGCAAGACCAAGGAGCTCATTGTGGACTTCAGGAAGGGACGAACAGGCTCGCATGATCCCATCCACATTAATGGGATGGCCGTTGAGCCTGTCTCATCCTTCAAGTTCCTGGGGACCCACATCTCAAAGGACCTTTCCTGGACCACCAACACCTCCAGCCTGGTCAAGAAGGCTCACCAGCGCCTATTCTTCTTGAGGCAACTTAAGAAGAACCAGCTTTCATCAGCCGTCTTGGTGAACTTCTACCGCTGCACAATAGAAAGCATCCTGACCAACTGCGTCACAGTCTGGTATGGAAGCTGCTCTGTTGCTGAGCGTAAGGCACTGCAGCGGGTGGTGAAAACTGCCCAACGCATCACGGGGACTACACTGCCAGCCATTGAGGACATCCAGAAGAAACACTGTCTGCGCCGAGCACGCAGTATTCTTAAGGACACCTCTCACCCTGCTCACAGACTGTTTTCTCTCCTGCCTTCCGGCAGGCGCTTCAGGCTCCCCCGGACAAAAACCAGCAGACTGAGGAACAGCTTTTTCCCCAGAGCTGTCTCCCTTTTGAACTCTGCTCCTCACTGACTCTTTTGCCTCCCCAATACACCCCCCACATTCCTCTAACTTATACTCCTCACAATCACTGCACTATTTAACATTTGCACATTTAAAGTTTGCACATATTCATTGCACTGATTCATTTATTGAACTGTACATACCCACTGCACATGGACATTTGCAATTATGTTTATCTGTACACTCCTGATTATTAATAGCATCCTGTACATATATTCATTTATTGTAAATCTGTTCATAGCTAATACAACCTGTATATAATGTTTATAGTACATCCATCTGTAAATATTACTATAGTTTTTCTATAACTGCACTTTATAACTTATACCTGTATCCTGCACTTGCTGCTATTGCACTGCTGGTTAGACCTAAACTGCATTTCGTTGCCTTGTACTTGTACATGTGTAATGACAATAAAGTTGAATCTAATCTAATCTAATCTAAATCATCTAAAACATCTGCTGGAATAGTTGGCGCTGTGGTGACCTCTGATGAATAAAGGGACTAAACTAAAGGAAAATGAATGAGTGAATGTACGAAGGTTGATGGAAATGAAAGCTGCTGTTTTCTAGGCTGATGTGTCTAGAAACTACACTCTCATTCTGGCGTAATAATAAAGGAACTTTGCTGCTGTACCATGGCTGCAGCAGCACAGTATTACGCAGCACCTGAAAATAGTCCTCAGCTATGTAACTAGCTAACGGTGCTGCCTGATATCATTGCGCCTGCTGTATTCGGACATGCTAAATCCTCCATTTGTCATGGTCACATGACCCACATCAGTAGTGTTTACTTCACTCCCATTCATGAGTTCTTTAGCTTGTCATTAGAGGATAGCGGATCGTTCATTAGATGTGCACTACAGAATCTCACTGGAAGTAGTAGATCATCCAGGTACTTACACACTATTTATTAAGTACTATGAAATCAGAAGTACTGCTCGGCTCACATGTTGTTTTCCACATATTGGGCTCTATTTTAATGATCTAGTCTAAAGTGCAGGGTGCTAAAGCATTAAGGCCGTGTCTGAATCCACTATTTTAAGGATGGAGAAATCCTCTCTGTGCCGTGGCGCATGGTCTAACAGGGTTGAGCTTATTCTCTTAATGAGTTCTGGCTGTGTTTTGAGATTAAACCAATCAGAGTCTCGTCTCTCATTCCCTTTAAGAGTCAGTTGGGTCGCTCCATGACGCATTCGCTATTTACATGGCGACTTTGTAAGTGTGAGAACTGAATGCTTCACTAGAGAGAAAACAGTTCAACACAGTTTTACACAGTGGATGCCCTTCCAGCTGCAACCCAGTACTGGGAAACACCCACACACACTCATTCTCACACACACTCATACACTACGGTTAATCAGTTCCCCTATAGCGCATGTGTTTGGACTGTGGGGGAAACCGGAACCTCTGTTACCCTGTTGCTCACAGTTGTTTCTCTCTCCATCTCCAGGTGTAGATCTCCTCCATCATCTGGGACTGTCGGTCCTCAGAGAGCATCCCTCCTCCGGGTCAGCGCACCTCAGCTCAGAGTCTCCACCGGTGCCTGCTCTGCCCATGGGTGTGGGGGCGACCCTGGCCCAGGACACCCTCAGTGAAGCCCCCTGCGCTGGTCTCCTCCCCGCAGGCACGGAGCAGGAGTTTTCCATCATCGTGAGCTTGAGCTCCTGGAGAGCCAACAATGCCTTTCTGTTCAGCGTGCGGGACGCCGGGGACGAACTGCAATTCGGCATACAGCTGCTGCCCGGCCGGATCGCGGTCCACACCGGCAGGAAGACTTCGCTTTACTTTAAACATGATGTGCAGGATGGACAGTGGCACTCCTTCGCTGTCGGCGTGCGGGCCCGTTCTGTATCTCTATATGCACACTGTGGAGATGTGCATCACGAGGAGCAGACGCTGACCCGTGTGCAGACACTGCCCCCTGACGGACGGCTCTCCGTAGGCCGCATGGACTCCAGAGCGCCGCAGTTTGAAGGAGCGTTTTGTCAGCTGGACATCTACCCATCAGCCCAGGCTGCGGCACACTACTGCGAGTATCTTAAAAAACAGTGCAGACTGTCGGACACCTTCCGATCTCAATCCTCAACAGGATCCTCAGATCTCCAGCAAAGCTCTTCAGCATCACACACTCCAGGTGATCAGGTCACCCCCCACACCAACTCTAATCCAACAGCACTTTTTGATCAGTCAACAACGAGCTCGCCACTATTGCGCTCTAGGCATATAGACCCGTCTACAAGATCACTGAGCAGGAGATTCAATCTGGAGACGTCCACCAGAAACCCAGGCAAGAGTCTGGATGCTGAAAATGAGACTGAGGATCATCATCTTAAGAAGCCCAGAGCGACTCGAGCCACCCCGGATCTGATCTCCATCATCCGGCAGAGCCGTCTTAAAGATTTCTCAAGATATAATGAAAGATCCCAGCAATCCCAGAGCGAGGTCAAAGTGAACAACACCATCCTGTACCGCCAGGAGAGCAGCTACAATCTGCTGGACCAATCAGAGGAGCAGGACCCAGGATACTCTGATGGTTACGGATACGACTACGGTTTCGAAGAAGACGAGTATTTCTTCGACTATGATGGATTTGTTGGTCCTAAAGGAGAACCGGGTCCTCCAGTAAGTACGCTTTGATTGTCTTGTCTCGTGTCTTTTGAATGACTCTCATCATCTTTTGAAGTGCAGGATCAAGTCGCTGCAAGCCAGAGCAACGTCCAAATTACAATGCGTACGAGTTGAAGCTAATTTATGGCTTGTTCTTGGGGAGAATGAGAAGCTGTGTGAGGGAGCGTGCACTTGGCTGTGTTTCTGCGATTTGATCAGAAGTGTTCTGGGCAGGAGAACAAGTAAATAATTTGTCAGTGACAGGTGGTGATTTAGAAGCAAGGTGATAGTTAGTTTTTTCCTCCCGGTCTTACAGGTGGTTATAATAGTATATTTCAAGATGCCGCCGGTTGCTCTTGCTGTAATTTGACTGATGTGCTAATTTCCGCATCTATTTACAATGCATCACCCAGCAACAAGATGACTCGGCAATATAAACCAGTCTTGGTGTTCAGGACAGGTTGATGTAATCCTGCTTTTAAAGTGATGTTTATGAGGCGAGAGCACAGGAATACCTCCACAATGCTGTAATTAGTAGTGGGTGAACTCTGGGAAATCTTTCCGAGCTGCAGGCACAGAAATATTGTAATCGTGAAACTTAATGGAACAATTTAGTTTGTTTGGAAACTGAATTTGTAACTGGGTGTGGAAAATATGCCAGCGTGGGCTGTCAAACGTCAGCGTTTCATTTCACTTTCCTCTCCTGCTGTAAGTCTAATTATGCCTGGGAGGTGCAGTTCAGTCAGTGGGATGGAGAGCCTCGCTGTTTGTGTTTCTGCACATCAGAATTCAGTGACATGTCTCCTATACTTCGTTCTGTCAATTATGCAGAGCTCTCTACTTCATCTTAAACCAGCCCAAAGAAATGAGATGCTCTTTCTTGGTGGATTTTGGAAACACCTAAAGTTTAAAACTGAACTTAAAGGCACGGTTCACCCAAAAGTCTACTCTCCATTCATCCCAATCAAGTTTGAGTGTCTATCTTCACCAACAAAACAGAAACTCATAAGGCTTTTGAACGGGTTGAGGTGGAGTAAATCATTGAGTGCAATCATCTGGAATGCAAATCTGCTTGTTGTCCTCAACTCGAGTCTGTTTTGAGGCTGTTGAGTCTGCTGTCTGATGTTGGGGTAGTGAAATGACAGAAATGTGATGTTTACCATAGTTTATTCTGACCAAAATTACTTCTCAAGGGGGCTCTGTGTCAACATAATGTCAAAGTCTGTAAGACCGTAGCAAATCTGTCCTAATGATCAGCACTAGCTTCCCTCTTGCGTTCTCTAGCTAATTTATAAAGATAAGTAAAACGGTAAAACTCTGATTATTGAACATTAGATCACTCTCCTGCTAATGATTTGATAGTTAGATTCGGTCTTAAAGAAATCTGGCTAAAACATGAGCTGAAGCGAGTCGACACCTGAAGGATATCATTATAAACACGAGCCTCGTCTGAAAGGTAAAGCTGGAGGCACTGCTACAATATACACTAATATCTTCAATGTCACTCAGCAGTCTGCTTTTAAATACAATTGATTAGAAATAGTAGATATGTATATTAGCGTACAATGTAAACAATAAATCTCAATTTAAATGTATATTGGCCACAGTATATAGGGCTCCAGGCCACCACACAGACTGCAAAAGAAGTAAGGAATGTAATTAATGTGAAGTCTTCACTTGTATTGCGTCTTTCACCATGTAGATGCCCAAACAGTTTAACATAGATGATGAAAAGAGAATACAAAGCCATAATATTTCAGCTTGTGAAAGATATTCAGCAGGTCAGAGTAGTTTGGTTCGTTATGAGTTCGCACTCGATGAGCTAGCGCTGCGCTTTAAACTATTAAAGCGTTGCGATCAAAGCTTGGCCAATTCTAAATCGAGAAATGAAGATGAAATAACCTCAGCGGGGTGGAGGAGACTTGTTTATCAAGTATAGGTCAGTAGGCCGCTGTGAATCAATTCAGTCACGCCAACAAACGAATGAGCCAGGAACCGGATGATGTTTCTGGAAATGATCCTGATGACGCCCTGAAGAACTGATGTTTTATTCATGTTTAAACAGTTGCACATTTGTATGCCGAACACTGAGGCGTTTGCATAATTGGTTTGTGTAAGGATATGTGGATATGAGACTCGAGTTAGTGGATATTTTTGTTGGACGTCACCTGAAGTGCTCTGTGTTGGCGGAGGGATACGCCGCATTCCTCTGCAGATTCTGTCCAAACTCAGCTTTCCTCTGCTGTGCTGACTCTAATTACGCCTCCAAGCTACAGATCACTGAGTGAGATGGATAGCATCACTATCGCTGCTTCTGCAGCCCAGAAATCAGTCACATCTTTAATATTTCATTCTGTCACTTATCTAGAGCGTGATTACTCAAGCATGAGGCTGTTTATGAAGGTTATAGCGCCATAAAGAGTCTGATTTTAAGAATTTAATATTTTTATTCTAGTAATTTCAGCTGTGGCAGCACGGTGGCGCAGTGGGTAGCACAATCACCTCACAGTAAGAAGGTCGCTGGTTTGAGTCCCAGCTGAGTCAGTGTGTGTTTCTGTGTGGAGTTTGCATGTTCTCCCCGTGTTGGTGTGGGTTTCTTCCGGGTGCTCCGGTTTCCCCCACAGTCCAAACACATGTGCGATAGGGGAACTGATCAACTAAACAGCCCGTAGTGTATGAGTGTGTGTGTGTGTGTGTAGTGATGTTTCCCTGGAATGGGTTGCAGCTGGAAGGGCATCCGCTGTGTAAAACACATGCAAAAATGTATGTAAAACATAAGTTGGTGGTTCATTCCGCTGTGGTGACCCCAGATTAATAGCTAAGCCGAAAAGAAAATGAATGAATGATTATTTTCAGCTATTTTTTCTACACTGCAAATAAGATTTCTAGTCCAAATATCCGTTTTCAGAAATAATGTCAACATGAAGTGAGTTTTCCCCTCAAAACAAGCTAAATATCTGCCAGGGGTGAGGGAAATAATCCTGTTTGAGCTTTGAAATAAGAATATTTGGCTTACCCCATTGGCAGATGGTTTTGCCTGATTTAAGGAATCAATTATTTCTGAAAACAAGACAATATTGTCTTAAATGCTGCTTGATTTAACAATTTTTAGATATTTGGACTAGAAATAAACATGTTTAGCAGTGTAGTACTTTTACAATGTAGATTACAATGCAATGAAGTAAAGACAATCCGCTTGTTGAGTGGTGATGTATGGAATACTGTTCCTGGGCTCAAGCCGCTACTCATTTGAATTAAGAGAAGATTCCTTTATGAACACTTTTTAGTCCTATCACACATTTTAAAGTGTATTTTATATAACATCATGGTGTACATAACAGTCTCTAGACCTGCTGCATTACAGACACCAATTTATAGACAGTTTATAAAGAATTAATCACTTTCTGGCCATCTGATATTAGGCATGGAGATATATATATATGTGTCCACTGTAAAACCCTATAGTCAACTTTATCAAATGAATTGAGTGTAGTTAACTCAAAATTGACTGAAAGTTAATTCTACTCATTTGAAAAGAGTTTTTAACTCTGTGTTGAAGGTAAAAAATAACTCTTAAGATTTACTTAAAGTCCTCGTAACTTGCACAAATACATTTCAAGTAAACTTTACAATCTTATATCAGGAATAATGAACTTGTCAGTATCATGTGAAGTTAACTTCCTCTATTTAGGAGTGTTAGATTAAACATTAAGTAAAAGTGAATTGATTATCTTTACTTATGACTCTATGTTATTAATGAACCAAGTAATGTCATTGTCTTGTGTTAGAGCCCCCCATATGCCCCCACAGCGTCCTCATAACTTATACTCTCCATAATCACCGCACTATTTCATATTTGCACATTTATTGTCAATTGTACATGTTCACTGCACTAATTCATCTTGACTTGTACATAGCCACTGCACATATACGGCTGTAATGTTCATATATATCTGCATGCCTCTGATTATTATTGGCACCCTATATTTATCTATTGTATATCTCTGATCATAGTTAATACACCTGTATATAATGTTGACAGTACATCCATCTGTAAAGATCACCACAGTTTCTCTAGAACTGTACTTTATAGTGTATACCTGAATCCTGCACTCCTGCTATTGCACCTGAACTGCATATCGTTGTCTTGTACTTGTACATGTGTGATGACTATAAAGTCTAATATAACCTAGAGCGCTTCGCGTGACGTCACACTTAACAAGCCGATAAAAGCCCTGATATTTCAGATTGTGGAACGTTCCAGAATACGGGCATGATGAGGGTTGTGGTAAAACATCATGTTTTTTGAGTTTGTTCAACTTATTGAAAAGTTCCATCAAACACCCTATAATAAGTGCTGTGAACTCAAAATGAGTGTGTTTACCTGTAGATCAATAATCAATATTCAGCGTGCTTTAATGTTCCTGAAGCATCCGCTCAGTCCTGCATATTGTGTGTGTTTCTGCTGCTGCACACCTGATTCACATCATCAGCTTGTTAGAGGTGAACCCCATGAACTGAACAGAGTGTGTCTGTGCGCGCGCAAGTGTGTGTGTGTGCGTGTGTGTGTGTGTGCATCCACACCTGTCTGCCTGCGTATGTGCATGCATGCGTATGTATGTGTGTGTTTGTGTGTCTGTGCGCATGCATACCTGCCTTCATGTGTGTGTGCGTGTGTGCGTGTGTGTGTGTGTGTGTGTGTGTGTGTGTGTGTGTGTGTGTGTTGCGCCTAGAACTGGGGTTGATATCCTCTGGTGTTACTTGTGAATCAGTTTAATAATGAACTGAAGTGATAAAGCGGCATGGTGTCTCAGTGGTGTCGCTCTGTGGCCTCACAGCTGGGTCAGTTGGTGTTTCTGTGTGGAGTTTGCATGTTCTCCCCGTGTTGGTGTGGGTTTCCTCCAGGTGCTCCGGTTTCCCCCACAGTCCAAACACATGCGCTATAGGGGAACTGATCAACTAAACTGGCTGTAGTGTATGAGTGTGTGTGTGTGTGTATGTATGTATGGGTGTATGGGTGTTTCCCAGTACTCTGGGTTGCAGCTGGAAGGGCATCCGCTGTGTGAAACATGCTGGAATAGTTGGTTCATTCCGCTGTGGTGACCCCTGATGAATAAGAGACTTAAGCTGAAGGAGAATGAATGAATGAATGATGTCTGAACACTAAATCAGGTCGTCTATCTGTTCTGAAACAGATGAATCCTCAGGGAAGAGAACAGATCTCCACCATGGTGACATCTAGATTAACAGTGAATAAATTAATAGTGAATATGGGAGGATTTTGTAATGAATATAGTCAAGAACATCACTCAGAACACAAGTGTGTGTGTTTGAGTCTTGCTTAAAGTTTTTAGTTGCTCAAACTAAATCACCCAGAAGAAGAATCTGAGTTATTATTTGATGTCATTAATACAGTACATGTGGACAGTATTGACAGCGCTTCACTTTTTCCACATTTGTTTATGTTCCAGCCTTATTCCAACATAGATTAAATTGATGTATTTCCTCAACATTCTACACACAATCCCCCATAATGACAATGTGAACAAGTGTACATCAGTATTGACAGGCTTTGGCGTGAAGCTCTAAACTGAGCTCAGGTCCATTCTGTTTCCACTGATCATTCTTGAGATGTTTCAGCAGCTTCATTAGAGTTCACCTGTGGTCAATTCAGTTGATTGGACATGATCTGAAAAGGCATACACCTGTCTATATAAGGGCCCAGGGTTGACAGTGCATGTCAAAGCACAAACCAAGCATGAAGACAAAGGAACTGTCTGTAGACCTCCGAGACAGGATTGTTTGGAGGCACAAGGCTGGGGAAGGTTACTGTAACATTTCTGCTGCTCTGAAAGTTCCAATGAGCACAGCGGCCTCCATCATCCGTAAGTGGATGATGTTTAACCATCAGGACTCTTCCTAGAGCTGGCCGGCCATCTAAGCTGAGTGATCGGGGGAGAATGGCCTTAGTCAGGGAGGAGATCAATAACCCGATGGTCACTCTGTCTGAGCTCCAGCGTTCTTCTGTGTAGAGAGGAGAACCTTACAGAAGGACAACCATCTGTGCAGCAATCCACCAATCAGGCCTGTATGGTAGAGTGGCCAGACAGAAGACACTCCCCACCTGGAGTTAGCCAAAAGGCATCTGAAGGACTCTCAGAGCATCAGAAACTAAACTCTCTGCTCTGATGAGACTCAAACTGAACTCTTTGGAGTGAACGCCAGGCGTTACGTTTGGAGAAAAGCAGGCAGCGCTCATCACCAGGCTAATAGCATCCCTACAGTGAAGCATGGTGGTGGCAGCATCATGCTGTGGAGATGTTCTTCAGCAGCAGGAACTGGAAGACTAGTCAGGATAGAGGGAAAGATGAATGCAGCGATGTACAGAGACATCCTGAATGAAGACCTGCTTCAGAGTGCTCTTGACCTCAGACTGGGGCGACGCTTCATCTTCCAGCAGGACAATGACCCAAAGCACACCGCCAAAATATCAATGGAGCGGCTTCACAACAACTCGGTGAATGTCCTTGAGTGGCCCAGCCAGAGCCCAGACCTAAATCCTATTGAACATCTCTGGAGAGATCTGAAAATGGCTGTACACCGTCGCTTCCCATCCAACCTGATAGAGCTTGAGAGGTACTGCAAAGAGGAACGGGCAAACATTCCCAAAGACAGGTGAGCCGAGCTTGTGGCATCATATTCAAGAAGACCTGAAGTATTGAGCAAAGGCTGTGAATACTGATGTACATCTGATTATACAGGGTTTTATTTTTAATAAATTTACAATTTCAGAAACTCTTCTTTTACATTGTCATTATGGGGGATTGTGTGTAGAATGTTGAGGAAATACATCAATTTAATCCATGTTGGAATAAGGCTGGAACATAAACAAATATGGAAAAAGTGAAGCGCTATCAGTACTGTCCACATGCACTGTATATTTTTCTACATCTGATAGTTTATTTGACTTTAAAAGTTTGTGGATGGTGTGTGTTGAAACTATAAGTGTTTGAGTACTGATGTGTGTTCACTTTCCTGTATAGTAATACAGAGATTCAGTTATTGCAGATCATATATTGATGCATAAATATCCCCATGGACGACATATTCAGCAAAGCTTCATCAAATACAGTATATAAGCACAGTATATAAGTACATAGAGCTGTACTTTCCAACCACGTCTATAACCCAAATGGAACTCAAACATCTACAATGGTTTGATTAAAGAGTGTAAACACCAGAGGATATGAGCTGTGTGTGATGTCTGATCATCCTTGAAGACTGAATACTGTAATGGCCCGTTTCCACTGAGTGGTACGGTCCGGTTTGGTACGCTTTTATGGCCGTTTCCACTGTCAAAAGGCGTACCAAACCAAACCGTACCGTACCACTTTTTCGGCACCCTTTCGAAAGGGTACCAAACACGAGAAAAAGTACCAAAAGGCGGAGCCACACGCGCAGCTGAACGCTATTGGTTTACAGAGATACGTCATTCGCTTACGCAACAAACCAGAATGAAAACAAAAAACCCGCCATGTTTGAAATACACAGCCAATGAGCCGAGACATTACAGCGGAATGATTTATACATATAATAATGAGCCATGGTCGATCTGGGCTCAAACAAACCTTGTCGTCATCTTGATGAACAGCCACAAAGCCATGGAGTAGAGCAGATTTGCCCTGTGCCCCGAAGTTTTTTATGAGCCAGTCTGAGGCGCGAGCGGTTCCGCTTTCTTGCTAGCGCTCGCGTGCGTCTCTAACATTATATCTGAAATACCAAACTTCTTGAGCTGATGATAATAACCTGCGCTTGATTATTGATGTGCTTTTGAAACCCGATCCTGTCAGACACTGACAAACACGAGAGTGAAGCGTAAAGAAACAAAGGAGAAGCCGGAAAAAAGGAGCAGATTATTATTCAGCAAACATGAACAAAATGCCATGTATAACTAACTTATTATCTTCACATTTTGGACTAATACGAACTCAGAGTGATGGAATTACTGTCTAACAGAGGCTACATGTGCTGCTGAAGATTACAGACACAGATGAGAGGTTTACACTGACTGTAGGCTATATTTTGTATTGTTTTGAACCTAAATACGGGCGAAATGTCTGCTGTGTGTAGTTCTGCTGTAATTGGTAACATATCGGAGACTGTAAGGGGCTGTATGTGTTTATATATGTTCATTTATTTAGTTATTTAATATAATTACAGACGTTACAGTAGGCTGTTTCGCACTGTCATTGATCTGCAGTTATAATCAACTCATGTTCATAGTAAAGTTAGTGATAAACATTTCTACACAAGTATTGATGTGTGTAAAGCATCTGTGTTGTGAGAAGAGCTTCTCATATGATATGTGAGTGACCTGTACAGCTTTATTGTAGACATTACCTCCAGCGAGAATCACGTCGACTAAAACTGTCTGTCATACACCACGCCCACCAAAAGGGTACCCTTGTTAGTGGAAACGCAAGCCTGATAAAGGTGACCTGTACCAAACTGTACCGTACCGGTCAGTGGAAACGAGCCATGAATGAAGACTGAATACCACAGCAGGACAGCAGAAACATGAACAGAGGAAGACACTGCTGTCATTAGATTCAGAGCCTCTCTCTCTCCCCCTCTCTCTCTCTCTCTCTCTCTCTCGCTCTCTCTCTCTCTCTCTCTCTCTCTCTCTCTCTCTCTCTCTCTCTCTCTCTCTCTCTCCCTCTCTCTCTCTCTCTCTCTCTCTCCCTCTCTCTCTCTCTCTCTCTCTCTCTCTCTCTCTCTCTCTCTCTCTCTCTCTCTCTCTCTCTCGCTCTCTCTCTCTCTCTCTCTCTCTCGCTCTCTCTCTCTCTCTCATAAAAGTGTCGAGTCGTGAATGTTTGCTACAAATACAGATTCTTTCAGCATTGTGAAACCAGGTGTGTGTGTGTGTGTGTGTGTGTGTGTGTGTGTGTGTGTGTGTGTGTGTGTGTGTGTGAGAGAGAGAGAGAGAGAGAGAGAGAGAGAGAGAGAGAGAGATTACACAGCGCAGTCTTTCTCAGTTGTCTTTAAAGTGGGAACATGTCGATATTCCCCGTCTGTGTTCATACTCCAGCTGTTTGCTGTCTCAGAGTTTCCACTGATCTGAAAACAGCTGCATAAACCCCAAACACACTGCACAGCTCATCTCCAGATGTCCCCCCCCCCCACACACACAGACAGCAGTGCGTTTTGGAGCTCAAAGTGTGTGTGTTTATAAGGGTATTGAATGGTGGTTGTCACAACACAGAGAACAGTGGCGTCCCTAATCACACACTGCACACTTAAACACTCGAGCGTATCCTGCAGGAGCGTAGTGTCGTCTCAAATACAACATTTATACCAAACCAAAATCACAAGCTCCTCCCCTTTACCATCAGCCCCTCCCCCTCATTATCAGCTCCTCCCCCTCACCATCAGCTCCTCCCCCTCACTATCAGTTCCTCTTCCTCATCATCAGCTCCTCCTCCTCACTATCAGCTCCTCCCCTTTACCATCAGTTCCTCTCCTCATCATTAGCTCCTCCTCACCATCAACTCCTCCCCTTTATCATCAGCCCCTCCCCCTCATCATCAGCTCTTCCCCCTCATCTTTAGCCCATCCTCTTCATCATCAGTTCCTCCTCACCATCAGCTCCTCCCCTTCATCATCAGCTGCTCTTCACCATCAGCTCCTCCCCTTCACCATCAGCTCCTCCCCTTCATCATCAGCTCCTCCCCTTTATCATCAACTCCTCCCACTCATCATCAGCCCCTCCCCTTCACCATCAACTTGTCCCTTCACAATCAACTCCTCCACTTCATCATCAGCTCCTCCCCTTTTCTATCAGCTCTTTCACTTTATAATCTTCAGCTCTTCTTCCTCAGCATTAGCTCCTCCTCTTCACCATCATCACCTCCTCCCCTTCGCCATCAGCTCCTCCTCCTTAGCATTATCTCCTCCTTTTTACCATTAGCCCCTTCTCTTCACAATTAGCTCCTCCCCTTAATCATCAGCACCTCCTCTTCATCATTAGCTCCTCCCTATTGTCATAGCCATCATCTCCTCCTTTTCATCATTAGCTCCTCCCCGTCATCATCATCAGCTCCTCCCATTCAACATTAGCTCCTCCTCTTCACCATCATCAGCTCCTCCCCTTCGCCATCAGCTCCTCCTCCTTAACATCATCTCCTCCTCTTTACTATTAGCCCCTTCTTTTCACAATTAGCTCCTCCCCTTAATCACCAGCACCTCCTCTTCATCAATTAGCTCCTCCCTTTTCTATCAGCTCTTTCACTTCATAATCTTCAGCTCTTCCTCCTCAGCATTAGCTCCTCCTCTTCACCATCATCAGCTCCTCCTCCTTAGCATTATCTCCTCCTCTTCACCATTAGCCCCTTCTCTTCACAATTAGCTCCTCCCCTTAATCATTAACACCTCCTCTTCATCATTAGCTCCTCCCTTTTGTCATAGTCATCAACAAACTCCCTTTCATCATTAGCTCCTCCCCGTCATCATCATCATCAGCTCCTCCCATTCAACATCAGCCCCTCCCCTTCACAATCAACTCCTCTACTTCATCATCAGCTCCTCCCCTTTTCTATCAGCTCTTTCACTTCATAATCTTCAGCTCTTCTTCCTCAGCATTAGCTCCTCCTCTTCACCATCATCAGCTCCTCCCCTTCGCCATCAGCTCCTCCTCCTTAGCATTATCTCCTCCTCTTCACTATTAGCCCCTTCTCTTCACAATTAGCTCCTCCCCTTTGCCATCAGCCCCTCCTCTTCCGCTAAGTGAGTATTTGAAGTGCCCTTTATCTTGTCAGCATCTTCAGTGTGAACGCACTGCCTATGTAGAGTGCTGTGGATATGAGTGTGTGATTGGGGACGCAGCCCTCTCCGTCCAGCAGTTTGTGTTGTTTTCAGCATCTGTCAGACATCAGCAGCTCCTGCCCGCGCTCTTAAATCCATCCCTGATCTGTTCTGTTCTGCTGGAGAGAGTTATCCGCTGTTCTGTTGTGTCCAGCACTAAACTTTACAGGTTTATTGTGTGTGGGATCAAACGCTGGACTGTAGCAGCTCCACCTGTGAACAGATGAACACACACCGCTCTTATTAGTGATCTACCTGCAGGAGAGTCACGCAGACATGTTCAGCTCAGACACATGTACAGATCTGATATATGCAGGAGTTCATATTGCACAAAACAAGCAGTTCCCATGTGCTGCCTAATGGACAGATAACAGTGTTAATAACTCATCTCTAATAACTGATTTCTTTTCTCTTTGTCATGATGACAGCACATAATATTAGACTAGATATTCTTCAAGACACTAGTATTCAGCTTACAGTCACACTTAAAGGCTTAACGGATGCACAGATGCACACAGCAAAACGTTTGGGAACCACTGTTATAAGGAGTCTCCCGCTTCATACTTTCACCATTTATTTGTTTCCCACAAGTGATTACTTTATTACAGAAGTGTACTAGGGCGTCATGGTGGCTCAGTGGTGTCACACTGTGGCCTCATGGCAAGAAGGTCGCTGGTTTGAGTCACGGCTGGGTCAGTTGGTGTTTCTGTGTGGAGTTTGCATGTTCTCCCCGTGTTGGTGTGGGTTGCAGCTTGAAGGGTATCCACTGTGTAAAACATATGCTGGAATAGTTGGTGGTTCAGTCCGCTGTGGCGACCCCTGATGAATAAAGAGACTAAGCTGAAGGAGAGTGAATGAATGAATTTCACTATAGAAATGTCCTACATACTCCTAATAATGTACAGTCTTATGAGAGTGGTTTATCTGGACTGTTGGACGCTGATCCTCATGCAGTGCTGTTTATTTTATATCAATAATCAATATTTTCTCTACACACGTCTTGTCGGACTTGTTGGTGATTTTCAGTTAGTATCAGTGTCACACCACAGGACAACAGAACTATTGTTTTAGTTCTTCCAATAAGGGAACTGTGTGAACAACTCAAGTTTAAGATGGATGATGTTTCAGGTCCATTCAGTTTTCTCTCTTATTCATCAGGGGTCACCACAGCAGAATGAACCACCAACTATTTCAGCATAGGTTTTACACAGCAAATGCCCTTCCAGTTGCAACCCAGTACTGGGAAACACCCATACACAATCATTCACACACACACACACACACTCATACACTACGGCCAGTTTAGTTGATCAGTTCCCCTATAGCGCATGTGTTTGGACTGTGGGGGAAACCGGAGCGCCCGGAGGAAACCCACACCAACACGGGGAGAACATGCAAACTCCACACAGAAACACCAACTGACCCAGCCGGGACTCAAACCAGAGACCTTCTTGCAATGAGGCCACAGTGTGACACCACTGAGACACCGTTCTGCCAAGATTGGGCTCAAAAATGTAAAGAAATAATATGAACTCAGCAATTTTATAACAAGAGCTTTATGAAGACAAACTATGAACTATTTACTGCATTTAAATGATGACAGTATGAGCTATATTCATATTAGTGATGTGTGACAGTAAAAATACAACTTCACGTCAACAACCCCAATACTGTATATGCTCACCTGTATTAGCTAGCATTATATATGTGTTCATAAATTAATGTCATCATATCTAAAATATTAATGTACATATTTGTAAATGGTTGGAGAAAAATATGAAACATAAAAATAGTTTGATATCTATGTTGCATATACAGCTGAAGTCAGATTTATTAAACCCCCTGTGAATATTTATTCTTCTTCAGATATTCCCCAGATGATGTTTCTCAGATTGAGGAATTTCTCACAGTATTTCCTCTAATATTTGTTCTTCTGGAGAAAGTCTGATTTGTTTTATTTCAGCTAGAATAAAAGCAGTTTTATATATATATATATATATATATGATGTCATTTGCATATATTTGCATGTATCTGATGTCTGTATGGTCTGCACTAATGAAGCTGTGTTTAGACTTTGTGAACGCGTGAGAGTTATTATTATTATTATTATTATAACTATTGTTATTATTATTATTGTTGTTGTTGTTATCGTTATTATTATTATTATTATTATTATTATTATTATTGTTATTATTAGTTTATTATTATTATTGTTGTTATTGTTATTATTATCATTATTATTGTTATTATTATTATTGTTGTTGTTGTTGTTGTTGTTGTTATTGTTATTATTAGTTTAATTTTATTATTATTATTATTATTTTATTATTATTATTGTTGTTATTATTATTATTATTATTATCATTATTATTGTTGTTGTTATTATTATTATTATTATTATTATTTTATTATTATTATTATTGTTGTTGTTATTATTATTATTATTATTTTATCATTATTATTGTTGTTGTTATTATTATTATTATTATTATTATCATTATTATTGTTGTTGTTATTATTATTATTTTATTATTATTATTATTATTTTATTATTATTATTATTGTTATTGTTATTATTATCGTTATTATTATTATTTTATTATTATTATTTTATTATTATTGTTTTTATTATTATTATTATTATTATTATTATTATTATTATTATTATTATTATTATTATTATTTTATTATTATTATTATTATTATTATTATTATATTATTATTATTATTATTATTTTATTATTATTATTATTATTATAATTATTGTTATTATTTTATTATTATTATTATTATAATTATTATTGTTTTATTATTATTATTATTATTATTTTATTATTATTATTATTATTATTATTATTATTATTATTATTATTATTATTATTATTAATATTATTTTATTATTATTATTATTATTATTATTATTTTATTATTATCGTTATGATTGTTATTATTATTATTATTATCGTTATGATTGTTATTATTATTATTATTATTTTATTATTTTATTATTATTATAATTATTATTATTATTATTATTGTTATTGTTATTATTATTATTATTATTATTATTAATGCTGTTTTCGAGACCTTTGGTTGTTTAGTTAGCAGCGCTGCAGGCGAGTGTCATTCCTCCAAGACTGATGAGCATCAGAGCGGGTCAGTGGAAACTTTTATAGACCTGTGTTTACACAAGATTCCTCAAGACACGCGCTGCAAACCTGGATATTTCATCATCATCATTCTGCTTTTGAAGGGCCGGTTCACACAAAAATGAAGATTTACTCATTATTTACTCTCCCTCAAGGGCTTTCAGACCTTCCTGAAGAATGCTGAAAACCGGTAACCATCCACTTCCATAGTAGAACAAACACAGTGGAAGTCAAGGGGACCAGTTTACTACATTCTTCAAAATATCTTCTTTTGCGTTTAGCTGAATGATTGTTTGTTGAATCTGCATTAAACATGTTGTAATAGTCAGTAACTGTGCTTTGACTTGGCACAAAGCTAATCTTTAGGGATATTTGTTTAAATGATGTTAAATATCTTTAATGCACCGCTCTCTGGAATACTTAATTCTGATTGGTCAATCAATCACAACATTTATTCTCAGAGAACATACAATGAACACAGACTCATGCGGGAACTATCAATCATCTTGATTATTAGTCAATATATAATATATATAAATATAATAGCGCTGCATGACATTAGAAATGTTTGACATTGTGATATTTTTTTCTCTGTGATTATATAATGCTTTATATCTTAAATATTAGAATATAATTTCACCAGATGACTTAAATAACTTTTGGAAAAGACTTTAGATTGATTAGGATGATTTTATAGAGAAGTGAAATATGAGTGTATTTTATGTAATCTATTATATACTCATAATAAACAAAATACAGTCAAATATAAACACAAAGGAGCAAATATTAAAGGGAAATAAACAGAGATTTGGGGTTTTCTGGGAGAGTCTAACAGTATTCAGACACAGAAATTAAATAATCACATGTAAATTAAAGCATAGTCTTCATCATATTAATTATTCAATAAATGAATCTTTATTAAACTTCTTTATGCGCTAGTAAAACACTTTGAACTCGTCTAAAATGCAATCACAGGCCTTAAAAACACATGCAGATAATTAACTTTCACTCTATTGTGCTTAAATTCTGCAGAGTCTCCACAAATCTCATGTGTTTTCACCTGTGGTTCCTGGTCATCTATACTCCAACTCAACATTGCATATTCTGTGATGTGACTATTGTGGACACACACATTGCCATATCGATGCTGGAACCATATATTGCGCAGCCTAATATATATACAGTATATATATATTTAGAATCTATGCATGTCGGGCAGCATGATGGTGCAGTGGGTAGCATGATCGCCTCACAGCAAGAAGGTCACTGGTTCGAGTCTCGGCTGGGTCAGTTGGTGTTTCTGTGTGGAGTTTGCATGTTCTGTGTTGGCGTGGGTTTCCTCCGGGTGCTCCGGTTTCCCCCACAGTCCAAACACATGTGCTATAGGGGAATTGGGGTAGGCTAAATTGTCCGTAGTGTATGTGCATAAATGGGTGTGTATGGGTGTTTCCCAGTACTGGGTTGCAGCCGGAAGGGCATTCACTGTGTAAAACATGCTGGATGAGTTGGCGGTTCATTCTGCTGTGGCGACCCCAGATTAATAAAGGGACTAAGCTGAAGGAATATGAATAAATGATGATATGCATGTCACTCTGCTGTTCTTGATTGTTTGGCGCCATCTTGTGACTGAATAATAATAATAATAATAATAATAATAATTAGTCGGTTATTGTATTCTGTTCTCAGCTTTTTTATTACTGCAAGCTTTATGTTTGATTAAAGAGCTAGTACAATGTTAAATTCCGGGAGTTTTCCAGGAGACAGAACAAAATGAGAGATGGGTCTGAAATACGGGAGTGTTGGCAGGTGTGGTATGTAAGTATGGGATGATAACCGCTTTTAAGGTATACCGCGGTTTGGAAAAGTCAAGGTTTTAAAACCACCCAAATTTCCTGATATACCGTTCCTAAGGTATATGTAATGTTTTTTTAATGTTTTAGGACAGCAGTATCTCCAGCTGAAAAGATATCCATTGATGCCGTTATAAATTGTGCAGAATTCAGTGTTTCTGAAACTAATGAAGACAGCAGAAGTCAGTGATTGATCTGATTTAATTTAGCCTGACATGTTCACTGCTCCAGAATATTATAAATGTTGCTCAAAATTAAATATATTTAGATTAGTTTTGTTTTTTTACCCAGACATTTAAAACGAACATATTTTAGAGCTGTAATCACAATACTAACAAACCGGGATGTTTTTTTTACAGGTTATCATACCGTCAGAATCATATTCCGGCCCATGCCTATTATTCTGCACACACTGTTCAGCTGTGTGATCTGATCAGACAGTCTGATGTGTGTTTTCTCTGTGCTCGTCATAAACACTTCTTGATCCCCCTCTTCTATTTCTTCTTCAGGGCCCCGCTGGTCCCCCAGGTCTGCCCGGACCCCCTGGAAAGAGAGGAGCTCGGGTAAGTCCTCTGATTGGTCAGTGCGTTTCATTGACAGGTTTCTGCAGTGAGCAGAACTAAACACACACGTTCAATCCAATCAGCCAAACACAACCCTATGAGGAGCACACTGTCCGTCCGTTCAGTTTCTTTCACACAGAATGCCTGCAGTAAACAGTGTTCACAGTTCACTAGCGCTTTAGTCAGTCATACTCTACAGCAGACACTAGAGAGCATTAGATTGGTCAGAGATGTGATAAGAAACTGAAGTATGAGGATCCGTTTAGGAGGAAGAGCCAAACTGCAGACTCTGGATGATTAGATCAGGTTTATTATATTCCTCATTGATTTGGAGACTCTAGATTATAGATATACTAACTGACAGATATATTTTTATTTAATTTCACGAGAGGTTTTAAAACGGGCTGATTGTAAAAGCATTTCATGCCGTATTTCTAATTTAATTCAGGTTTAATGATCAGAAACAGCATAATTAAATTACATGATTACCTCAAGCTGATCGCAGTTTCAGCTGAAGCCTTCTCCTGCTTTCAGACACTCTCTTACTGTTTCAGTGGTACAAACTGTGTGACAAACCAGATATGAGCCCCGTTTGATGAGAACAGAGCTGTGTGTGTCAGGTACCCAGGGCTTGACCTTCACTCTTTGGATCACCGGCCACTGTGGCTTGTAGATTTCCAGTGTTATTAGCCACTCGCCGTTTCCACTAGCCACAGTTTTGTTGTTGGGAAAATATATTTTATATGCATAAATATGACTTTGACCTGCTGAAATGACTAAATGTAGATCATTTATTCATTTCACTGTGTGTGTGTGAACTTGCCTATTGAGCATGAGCAAATGGGTCATGATTTCATAGTGTCGCATTGCAATTAGTTTTTATTTCACTTGATTTTTCAGTGCTCAACACTAAGGGTTTACCAAATGTATCTCTGACCACACCAAAAATAAACAATAATCATTTTATAGCAATGAATTTTAAATAATGTGTCAAAACTAGCTAAATATAGCTGTATACGTGCACATTTACTCAACAAAACTTTCCTTTAAAAAACAACTGATATTTTAAAATAATTATAGCCATGGATCTAAAACTGTGCACAGTAGGCCTAGTCTGTCCTGGCTGAAGGTCCCAGATCATCAGGTAACTATAGATAAATAGGAGTTATCTCCTGTTAAAGTGATGTTATTGGAGGATATTTAAACCATATTAACAAAAATAACTGTAAGCAAAGGAAAAGCAGGTGGAATAACATACCGTGTGTGATAATAGAAGGATGATCACGTGCACACGGGTAACGTTAGACCCATAATCTGTTTAAAGTGAAAGCGGCAGCCGCTGCTGCTTACAAAAGACTTTTTAAAAACATGTGGAGCTCTTGAAAGCAGCAGGACAGTGGGTGCACGATCATCACTCTGTTCAGTCTCTTTTAAAGAGAACCGATCGCACTAGTTGTGTTTAATTTAGGCACGGTGCTTCACGCCAGGAAACGGGAGCGCACATGCTTTTTAAACAGTCTCGCGCATCACATCAGCTGTGAACATGAGAAATCATCCGCTCATTCGCTGTTCACCTGCTTTCTTTTGCTCACATGAACGCTTTTTTTTGTCAGTCGGGCTGCTTCTCGATTCTAAGACCACATTTGCACTCATATTGGGCCATCTCTATTGTTGAACCCTGCTTTAAGAAAACTACCATTTAAAATGATTTCCAACCAGCCAAAGGAGCTAGTGGGACTGACTGTCTAACCCGCCACAGCTGAATTATACCCACATTTGGCAGGTGTTAATGTCAAACCCTGCCTGTATCTACAACATGATGTACGAACATGCCAATATGTTTTGTTGGATGATCCAAAGATTCCCTCTCTGCATTGCAGAATTACTGTTCTGACTTTGTGTCTAGTCCAAATGTCTAAACTCTTTCTGAACACAAGACAATATTTGGTGCTTGTCTGGAAAATGCTTCTTGATTTAAGAGTTTGTAGATATTTGGAGCAGAAACAAGACACAGACTTTAAGTAAAAGCAGCCCTTTTTGCAGTGTGATGTATTTTAGTAAATGTTTTGAAGGATTCGCTAAAGTGATCGAGACAAACTGAAGCTTTACTATACATTTGAAACAAATTGCAGTGATCTTTTTATTGCCATCATCCTTTAGCATATTCATTATAAACCAGAGATGCCCAAACTAGGCCTCACAGGCCAAAGTTGGCCCATTGATTTGGCCCACCGTCCTATCTGAGAAGAGATGGAGAATTTTAAAGAGGGTTGGGGTTAATAATTGTGATTGTCATTTCTAATTTACCGTAACCTTTCATTAGTTTATTTTTAAGCTGCAAAAAAACAAACAAACTTGAATAAATGATTCAATTAAATGTATTAAATGAATGCAGTTGCAGCATGACTAGTGTATTCAGCATTAAAGGTGCAGTATGTAAGTTCGACACCCAGTGGTTGAACCAGTTATTACACTGTTACGACCCTGGTCTAGGGTCAAGGCCGCAACATAAAAGAATACCCGACAAATAAAATTCACTTTTAATAACCCCTTTATGTAGGGTCTCTTTATTTTGTCTTTTTTTTGTCTTTTCTTTTTTTATCACCAAGAAAAATGTAAAGCCAAATACCTTGGGGTGAACCCACAGAAAAATAATAAACAAAAATATACCAACTAAACACCCAAATGAAACTTACTACACCTAATAAAATAACAGAAATAAAAATACAAAATCTACACCTATCTCCCTGACTAACAAAAACACAGCTGAAAATATTTACAAAAAACAAAAGTGGCGTCCAACCCCTACTGCCTCTTACCGTGTATATATTTACAATATTAACAATCAACAAACACACAAACCAAAACAAAAATAATAGGAAGGGGAAACACGGATGGGTATACAACACAAAGTCAACACTAGTACAACAGCACGAGAAACACAATCAACGAAAAACAACTCAACAACAGGAATAACTTTATCACAATTTCAAACAACACGCCAACAAAACTCGCTCTCCCGCCCTACACCCGTTCTCTTTTTAAAGGACGCCCTGGGTAACCTCCTCCAATCCCAGGGCATGTCGCGTGCGTAGTTAGGGCGGGGCCTGCAGGTGGAAAAAGGTGGAAAAACACACACAAACAAACACACCTGCCAACCAACACCCCCACCTATTTAAGTCAAAAACTTTTTTTTTTTTTTTTTTTTTTTTTTTTTAGACAATTAACACCAGAAAACAAACACATATCAAGCCCTGGAAAGGGCATCGGATCCTGGATCAAAACAAACCCAAGTGCAGGTTGCCAGATTGAGGAGTGAGTGATTAAAACAGTGTTCTAAATAAAAGCAGCGGCACTCGATATAAGGGATATTCTCCATATTAAAAGGAGTTTTTGTTCTAATCAACAGCTGAAATGTTTATATTAGAAACGGCTTCAGTTTCAGCTGAACAACAGAAAACTGACAATGCTCAGCTCAGGTGTTAAATAATGTGAGTCTGACAGGACATTTATCACCATATACTGAAAGCAGCAGCAGATAGTTCAGCTCAGATCTGGAGAATACAATAAAGCGTCTGAAACTGAACTCTAGAACTGAGACTCAGAGCAAAGCAACACATATCAGAGATTCAGCATCTACATTTACTCATGTTCAAGAGCTTTAATATGTATTCATTAGATTATAAAGCTGAGCATTGTGCTGGAGTGCAGTGAGTGCACTATTCTGAGCTTCTGAATGGCTGGAGTTACACTTCTGTGGTGTTTCGTCTGCTGTAAACAGCCCTAATGCTCATCACTGAGTATCTCGTCACGTAGAGTGTTGTTAGGACACAGGGTTACAATGTGACCTGCTCACCTAATGTTTACGCTGGTAATATTTATATTATTTGCTCATTAATAACCTCATGTGGAACTCTGAATCTGCGTCTCATTTCAGAGTCTGCTTCTGTCCACCAGAGGTCACATTTCAGTCACAGACGCATGCTCTGAGAGTCTTCCTGACTGAATGAATGAATGAAATACGCTGTTTTCCACCATCTGGCAACCCGGGGTGCTGAAATATAATTGGCTAAACTGGCAGTGGGCGGGTTAAAGAGACCAAAACAAAGACAGCCGTTCCAGCACGTAACACACATGTTCACAGCAGAATATCTGACTTCAGCATTGTGTTTCAGATCAACAAGAATGTTCACTGAGCATGTTTCTGAATATCTGCACACATATGATGCTGTTTTATGAAGCAGAAGAGTCTGACACTCACATACAGCAGCTTTAACCTCCATAATGTTATATACATATGTTTTTATTATAACATGTTCATTCTAAAATGTACAAGACATATGATGGATTAGTTAATAAGCTTCATGTTTTCTGTTCATTTTTAAATCAATTAGGAAATTATTGATGAAACTTTGTAATACAGCTTGATAAATTTACCTTCAGCCCACGGCCCTCAGTCAAGTCTGTTTGTTGGCCCTTCATAAGAAAAGGTTTGAGCACCCCTGATATAAACACTCATTCAAGCTTCAGAGATAAGACTTGTTGAATGCTGTAACGCTCGTGCTGTCTGTGTGTTAGCTCAGTGTGTTCTGGATGAGACGTGCTGCCAGTAGCTGTGTTTCCATCCATCTGTTTTCATGCTCATTTTGGATTATTGCATACAAATGCTTACTGGGAATGCAAAGATGTGCAAACATTATGAAAATCTGCATAACAGAACGTATGATTGCGTTGTGTGTTCTGAGGCGCAGCTCATTCATTAGAGGAGAACAAACAGCACACTGGAGAATCCCAAACTCCACTTGTGTCAGTGATATCTGTGCAGGAGCTGCAGGAGCTCAGCACTGATGGACTCACTCATCTACTCACTCATCATTAGCACATACTACAAATCTACATAAGTCTAATTCACCTCTGTAGATGGAAACGCAGCTTCTGGTTTGGTGAAACTCTTATTTTGAGATGTGTATGATGAGCTGTGTTAATCTGAGTGTGTTGTGTTCATACACACTGCTGGAACACGTGTCTTCAGTTCTGCTCAATGACTGAAGAACACTGTAAACCAATAGAGTGTATGAGCTGATAATGATCACTGAGAGATGCACATGTCTGCACCATACTCAAGAGCATGTGTTGTGTTTGGAGTGTGTGTTCTCTACTGACACTCTGTGTGTGTGTGTGTTAGGGTCCGCCTGGTCCTCACGGGAGCCCGGGGCCGCCTGGTTTACCTGGTCTAAAGGTGAGTTTGTGTTTTGTGTGTGTCCGCTCGCTGTCCTGCTCCATCAGTGTGTGTGTGTGTATGTGCTCCAGTAATCACCTGCGGCGTCTGGAGCTCCACAGGTCCAAACCTGTTGAATACCTGTGTGTTCATCACACACACACACCGACAGTCTATCTGCTGACAGACAATACAGGTGTGTGTGTGTGTGTGTGTGTGTGTGTGTGTGTGTGTGTGTGCGTGTGCGTGTGCTTGTGCGTGTGCGTGTGCGTGTGTGTGTGTGTGTGTGTGTGTGCGTGTGCATGTGTGTGTGTGTGTGTATCTTGTGTTTCTCATGTTGTGATGACCAAATATAGCAACTGTCCCCACATGTATAGTAATGCAGTAAATGTTGAGGTGTGTGTTGGTTGTTTTGGTCCCCATGAGGCTCCTAATCAGACAGACTGAAGGATCACGATGATGTAAAGCTGCATGTTCAATATAACCAGAACACTGATCTCCATAATAATGACCTGAAGTACAACATGATACTACTTTCAGCACAGAATAGAACCACAACACAGCTGAGAAATAAACTGTCTGTTATTTCTGAATAACAGAGATTTACGGCAGTGTAATTATAATATACTTGTCAATGGTTTGACCAAAAGTAATGGTGCCAGGAAGAACCAAAACATTTGTTTACACTGTTGACATGTTGAGAATCATGTATGGTTTCACAAAGAACCCATCACTGTATTAAAACAATGTCAGTAACACTATTGTGATGGTCCATTTGAGTATTAGTAGATTATCTGCTTAATATCTGCTGATTCTGCTCCTTCAACACACATTTAACTGAGTATAATGTGCAAGTACACTAACCCTAACAGTCTACTGATAATCTAATCAGAATTAGCTGGCATGTAGATGCAATGTCAAACTTAACTTCAACAAACAGACCATCAGAATAAAGTCTGACCACAATTTCATAAATCAGTGCAAAACTGCTGCTCTTATTCAGAGTTTATGATTTGTTTCTAGTGCAAATATCTAAAAATTCTTAAATCAGTCGGCATTTATTAGACAAGCAGAACGTATAGTGTTGTGTTCAGAAATAATGAGTCAAAATGAAGAGAGTTTCTCATTAAAACAAGCAGAATAATCTGACAATGGAGGAAGAGGAATAAAATAATCTCAAAGCTAAAACTAGAAGCCACAGTCCATTGATCAACTTTGATGTTGGCTTGAGAAAGCAAAAGTCACCAAGCTAGGGTGCTTTAAGTGGTTACTCGTCATCTTGTAAGTGTTGCTAGGTGTTTAAGATGTTGCTCAGGTGTTCTCAGTGTTTGCTGGGATACCCTGGGTTAGAGGTCTGCACTGAACTGATTTTTTCACCAGGTTGTATTCCTCACCCGACCGCTCCTGCTGTATATTCAGCCTTTGTTTACCCACTTCCCACTTAGAATAATTCTCTACCCGAGCCGACCGTTCCTGCTAAATTTAGATCTGGTTTCCAGAATCTCACGTTTAATTTGGATGCTACCAAAAGAGAGAGAGAGAACAGATAACACTGTGTAAGGACTGTAGGCTAAATGTCAGTGTTGTCCCTTTGTGATGAGACATGAGTGCTGCCTTAAACCTGAGCTTCCAGTCATCTGAAGCTGGTTGCACACCGGATGCGCCGCTCAGCATATCCCAGTTGGAAGTAACATTCGCTGGATACGCACATTCGCATGTTGCTTAAAATGAAACTATTCAGATGGTGCTCTGTGTGGCACGGCAGAAATATGAACAGCGTCCTCAGTCGTAGATGGGCACCGCAGACAGCCGCCGACTTGCAGCGCTGGTGTGTGTGCCCTGATAGAAACCTATGTTTACAATTCTAAAATGGAGCGGCGCATCTGGTGTGTGACCCTGCTGACTGCTAAAAGAGGTATGACATTGCGTTATAGCATCGCACAATGGGTCATTTTTGGGTGGTGGGGCGTTTAAAAGTGAAGAGGGATGGGGAGTCGTGGAATCAAGTGAAAGTGAACAGCGGACGGACAGGAAGGCGGTTGAGGAGGGGGATCAGAGAAATGAGGTGCCGGAGGATTTTCAGAGGTTCCCGATCCGCCAAAAATTAAGCCCTGCATACACCAGACCTGCCAGATGTGGGTTTCCTAACAGTAAACTGAGCATTTCTAATGTACTGAAGGACAGCACATCTTCACTGTGCTCAGCCATGGTAAAGCCTGCTCTGAGGAGATGATGAACACACAGACTGAATAAAAGCACGCTCAGAAAGCTCTGATCATGTGTTCATCTTGTGTAACAGTCGTGAGTTTTGGCTGTACCGCTGCTCTATAAGAATGAGGAAATCTCAGATATGCTGTTCTGAAATAACGTCAGGACTCAAGCGCTATATGGTAAGACCGCTCGATCGTTCATTACACCAGAGTTACTGAGCGCTACTGTGTTTTATTTGGAAATTTATGCCTGCGCTGCAAGAAATCTGGTCAAGTCCCGTGCGAATGCAGACCTCTACTCTGGGTTGTTATTAGGAAAGCCTCTTATACATGTTTGATCAATGCTTAATACCTACACTCTCAGAAATGAAGGTGCGCGAGCTGTCACTGGGGTGCTACCTTTATAAACGGTACACATTTGTACTTAAAGGGTTCATATTGGTACCTCAAAAGTATATATTAGTACCTACAAATTTGAAGAGGAACACTTTTGTACGTTATAGGTACTGATATGTACCCTTGAGGTATTAATATGGACCTTTAAGGTACAAATTTGTACCTTTTGAAAAGGTACCACCCCAGTGACAGCTCGTGTGTCTATTTCTGAGAGTGTAGTAAGCATTTCAAGCCTGTTGTAGCACTTAGCAGAGCATTATTAGCATGTTGCTAATCAGTGCTAGCATGTGTAGCATATAGCAAATATAAGTCCTGTTTGCTAGCATGAGTCAAATGAGCTAATTCCCATGATGTTCTGATGCTGAGATATCGCTGTTAATAAATGGTTGCTAGGTTAGTCTGTTTTGTTGCTATGGAGTTGATTGACAGCTTAGGATGATGATGATACATCAAAATGTCTTGCCAATATGAATGATATAAATCACCCCTGATGTCTCTATGACTGCAGCAGAAAGATATCAATCTGCAATCTTTATAATGGCAGTCTATGGGCTTCTTCAGCATTGTAAGTCAATGGGCAAGTTTGGGGTGCTCTTGCCCCCCAGGGGTACAGCTTACACCCCAGTTTAACATGTAGCTTTACACACTACATATTAGTTTTATTAATCTAAATCTAAGAGTTATGATGTGTCATTTTAATCTAATGTTAAATCAATGGGATGTTTTGAGGGTTTTCCGGGTCAGTTTTTGGAAAACCGAGAGTCGGACCAGTTAGAAAAGACAAAGCAACCCGAGTCACACCAGTCTGAAGGTCTGACCCAAATTTGGTGGTCATAGCATTAAAGCCCTGGGAGGAGATAGACTTCAAATTTCTTGTCTAAGATAAAGGAATAATAATGTGTTTATTCTCAAACCAGGCCGCGCAATGGGTAGCGCTGTGGCCTCACAGCAAGAAGGTCTCTGGTTCGAGTCCCGGCTGGGTCAGTGTGTGTTTCTGTGTGGAGTTTGCATGTTCTCCCCGTGTTGGTGTGGGTTTCCTCCGGGTGCTCCGGTTTCCCCCACAGTCCAAACACATGCGCTATAGGGGAATTGATCAACTAAACTGGCTGTAGTGAATGAGTGTGTGTGTGGGAATAAGTGTGTATGGGTGTTTCCCAGTACTGGGTTGCGGCTGGAAGGTTATCCGCTGTGTAAAACAGTGATTAAAACAGTAGATATGTGGAGTAGAGAAGGCGTCTCAGCAGCGCACCTGTGAGATCACACATGGACTCTGGCTGACCTCAGATCAGATAAGTCAGTGTCGTCATCGGCCGCTGACAGAAACACAGAGTTCAGATGTGAAGCTCGTGGTCAAACAGGTTAATAATGAAGTGTTTATGATGCTGGAGGTCAGAGGTCAGGCTCACAGAGGTCAGAGGTCACGCCTCAGTCTTTAAAGGAACACCGTATGTTTTAAAGTTTCGTCCTGACTGTAATCTCATCCTCAGTGAGCCGAGAAAGGAAGGAATTAAGGACATTACACTGCAAAACATGCTGGATTCTGGAGCAAATGTTGAAGAAACTCTGAAATCAAGAAGCATTTTCTACACAATTACAACATATAGTGTTGTTTTCAGAAATAATGAGCAATAAAAGTCAGTTTTTCCCTAAAACAGGCAGAGTAATCTGTGAAATACTCGTGTTTTTCCTTTTGACAACACGATTTCTCTTCCCCATTGTCAGATTATTCTGCTTGTTTTGGTGAGAAACTCTTCATTTTGACTCATTATTTTTGTGCTCGTCCAGTGAATGCTTCTTGATTTAAGATTTTTGAGATATTTGGACTAGAAACAAGACACAAACTGTCAGGAAGGAAAGCATCTTTGCAGTGTGTCTTGTATGACGAGATCTCGTGAGATTAAATGGCAATGAGATTTCTTGTTGAGGTGAAAAGTTGTCTCGTGTTTGGAGATTTGAAGATTGGAGGCAGGATTGGATTTGAACTACACACCAAGTATACCCCTAAGTCACATACCCACCTCCATATATACACATAAGCAAAGCAGATGCTCTCAGTCTGAGCCACCACTATTCTTTAATAGCTCAATGCTCAGCGGATTAAAGGAGTTTTTATATCTGTTTAATCTACAGCAAGCTACTCTGAACCATTCCCCGAAGGTAACACCTCATACCAGTGGTGTAGTCCTTGCTATACGCACGTATACTCAGTGTGCTTACTTTTTTCCATGAGCTGTTTGGGTATTACCACCTCTGAGGATCAATAATTGCATACACCCTCGGTATACTCACTTACTTTTCTGATTAAACTTTCCTAATATTAGTGTATTATTTTAAATTCTTAATTAAAATGTTGATGTGTGTAAATGTATATAGAGTTTTCTTTGTTTACCCCAAAATGATCTGTTCCTGATCTGCTCTAAATGAAAATCCTAAAATCACCCCTGTACAACAGTGTTTCACATTTGTCTTAATTGTGCCTACCGCTACAGGGAACGCCACTATATATATAAAAACGATGAGGCTAAGACTACTCATAAATCGCGTAACAATATGCGATTTAAAAGGGAAACTACTAGTATATAATGGCAACAGCAGAAGACAGACTCCTAATGGTTTGGTTTAAAACAAGCATGCATGAATGTGACAATCAAACACAATGGCTGACTGATGTTTAAAGGAACCTATTAAATGTAAAGTAATAAGCCAGTAAAGAAAGTAAGTAATAAAGCTGTCTTTCCATGTATGCACAGGCCCTATTGAGTTTACTTAAATAGAAGTGAACTAAATTGTTGTAACTATCTTGATTGACTTTTATTTTTTTCAGTATTAAAATGATTATATAAGCTACATACTGTATACAGTACATACAGCCAATTGTCAAGGCTAGCTCATATATATAATATATAGCTAATGAATCAAAGAAACACTGACTTTGGTCGTTTCTTTGCCTACTTTTATTTAAAATTTGGGTCGAATGTAATAGTACACCACCTTATATTTAGGACTACACCACTGCCTCATACTCATCATGCAGAACATGTGATACGCTACAAACTCTTTGTTTAGCATGTCTTAATGTGTCCTGTTCATACATATTCTGCAGTGATATCTGTTCTGATACACCAATCATTTTCCAGGCAGCTTGAATCAAACGGACTACTTTAGCTCTCAGCTGCACAGACAAGCTGCCAGACCAGGCTGTGATGCCGTACCTTATTAATCTCTCAAACACCGCCTGATAAAACATGATCATACATTTCTGATCCACTCCATGAGTTCTTAGACGCCTAAAAAAACTCAGTGGTTGCTGAAGCTTACTGCAGAGATTATCAGCATGTATATTTCAGTGAGTTATTAAAGACACCAAGATATTGATACGACCTGTGTGAGGGTTAGAGTATTGATGGTCACCGGCCTATGATCACCAGTTCCTCTACGGTCAAACACCATCTCTAGTGTCTTACTGACATTCAAAGCTAGAAGGTTATAATCGCACCAACTCGCATATCTGTTCTTATTCAATAAGCCTAAGATGACAGTATCATCTGAGAATTGAATAATGGAATTATTAGTATAAGAGCGCTTACATGCATCTGAATACAGAGTGAACAAAACCGGTGAGCTATCGCAGCGCTGCAGAGCTCCCATACTGTAGCTCAGAGATTGTTCCATTAACACTCACCTGCTGTCTACGATCGGTTCAAAACTAATAATACCATTTAATTAATCAAATCATTTAGCTTTGTAATTAAAAGATATGGCTGTAACATGTTAAAAGCTGAACTAAAATCAGCCAATAAAAGTCGTGCAGAGAGCTTGGATCCTCTAAATGTGTGTTAATATGAGGAGTCGCTGCTATCGAAGCATCCTCTGTCTACATAACTGAGTAGGATATATGTATATATCGATAAGAAAAGATGTGTATAAACTATGATGGAAACACTTTTACCAAACTAATTCCAGCATGTGTATTAAAAAAGCTCATGTGATTTTGTTATAAGAGATCATGTGATGATGGAAATGTGTGTGAGTGGATAATCCAGCAGGCTGAGCGCACTGAAGAACATCTGACATGTTGTTTTGGTCATTCTAAAACGCCTTAACCATCTCAGTATTAGTGTGTGTATATATAATTAATGACCTCCAGAACTGTCCAGAGCGTCTGTGCTCCACATTTCACACGATGATTGTGTGTGAGCATCGTCTTCTAAGGTGAAAGTCATTTATTAAATAAAGAAAAGATTGACGCAGCTCCATCTACTGCAGTAAATTACGTCTTTACTGTAGATATTCGGCGCCAGATATTTCAGTTCTTAGATTTTGTTCTCTTTGACTTGTTGGATGGAAGCGCTGCTTTATCCGCACGTCCTTTATGCGATACTCCAGTTTTGCGTATAGATTTAATTAGCATCTTTGGATGGAAACACAGCTACAGTCATGTTTATTTATAGAGCAGGTTTTCAACAGTAGATGCTCATCAAACTGCTGTAGATGAGACGGTAAACGAGGCTCAGCAGTCGAGCAGACGATAAGACCAATGAAAACAGCTCTTACCTACACACACACACATACATGTTCTTAAACTCAGACTGAGCTGCGCTGTCTTTACATCTGAACTCACTGTTTCTGTGAGCGCGCTTGCAGGATCTCATGTCAGATTAAGTGTGTGTGTGTTCAGATGAGAAACAGTGTTCAGACAGCAGGATTGACTGTGTGTGCGTGTGTGTGTTTGTGTGTGTGTGTGTGTTGAACATGTGTAGATCTGGCGAATCTGTCGCTCTGGAGTTTGAGTGTGTGTTTGTGTGTGGTTTGTTCACCGCAGACGTCTGTGAGCTCCACTGATGCTCCGTCTCTCCATCACACACACTCCACAGACTGATCATTGTGTGTGTATTGCATTACGAGCGGCCTGAGTTACGTGATCAGAGAACTTCTTCAAGTAACCAGTGTAGTGATGCGTTACTGTTTCACCTCCAAGAAGACATCTGGGTTACTCTTGTGGAAGTAGTGTGTTTTCTCCTTTATTGACTGGTATTCGGGGTTGTTGACGTGATGTTGCGCACGACTGAGTAAATCTAATAATATTGTCATCATGTAAAATGATTAAACTTGTCTTCATGGAGCTCTTCTTATAAAAGCTGCTGTGCTTTTACACTTTTATACTCTGAGCCGCAACACGGTGGCTCAGTGGTGTCGCACTGTGGCCTCACAGCACTCAGGTCTCTAGTTCGAGTCCCGGCTGGGTCAGTTGGTGTTTCTGTGTGGAGTTTGCATGTTCTCCCCGTGTTGGCGTGGGTTTCCTCCGGGTGCTCCGGTTTCCCCCACAGTCCAAACACATGCGCTATTGGGGAATTAATCTACTAAACTGGTCGTAGTGTGTGTGTGTGTGTGTGTGAATGGGTGTTTCCCAGTACTGGGTTGCAGCTGGAAGGGCATGCGTTGTGTAAAACATATGCTGGAATAGTTGGTGGTTCATTCCACTGTGATGATTGCTTTGAGCCAAATCTCAAAACTGTCCTCTGGTGCGACCGTCTGAAGCAGTGCAGTGTTGAGTTGGTATCACAGTCGAGCAGGCGTTGTAACCATGATAGAGTAGAAGTTTGCATGTGATTTGCATGTGATCTGTTTGTGAACTTCAGTAAAGTTGAATGTTACAGAATATTTAATATGATGAAGACTATTACACATTCACTTATTCAGTTTCTGTAGCTGAATACTGTTACGACGGTACAGCACTGTTGATTTCAGATGGATCCTTGCTTTAAATTAGTATTTAGTTTGTTGTTGTTGTTAACGCAAGTCATTCAGCCCTTTCTGGAACCATCTCAATCAACCTAAATTACTCAATCATTTCCTAACAGAGCTATTAAAGCAGTCTAGTGTTTATATTGCAGAATCTATTGGAGAAAAACTAAACAGATCAGATTTGTTCCAGTAAGGTGCAGCGCTCTCCTCCAGCATATTAGCATAATAGGATCTTTTCAGTTGGGAAGTTCCCGATGCACTGATCTGATATTCCCATCGAGTGTTAGGACAGAGTGTCGATCTGTTGGGGTGGTTAGTGTCCCGATAGAGCTGATCTGAGTGGGCCGGCGGGCAGGGGGCAGATCTGCAGATGGAGGAGTGGAAACTGTGAAGAATCTCCAGTAAACCCACTGATGAGTCAGTCATTCTGCTGGGATCCTGAGGAACAGAACACTCTCTGAAACACTTATATCCGTCTTATACTCCTCATCAAATCCAGATCAAATGGTTTAGGTGTTAGTGCCTGTCTGTTAGTCTTAAAGTCAGCATGAAACCTTTTGTTTTTTTATTTAAGAAAGAAATGTAGGGCATTTCGTGATTTTGTTCTTTGGGAATTGAATTGTTGAAAGATGTGTGCTGCTAATAAAATGAAAGAGAATTAATAAATGGATGAAGGTAGAGTAGAAAAGAGACATGCCCTGATAGCTCCACCCTAAAAGAGTGATAGCCCCGCCCTAAATTGTTAATTGCCCCACCCTAATGGGCTGAGAGCTCTGCCATAAACAACTGATAGCCTCGCCCTAAAGGATTAATAGCCCCACCCTAATGGAGTAATAGCTCCATCATAAGTGACTGATAGCCCCATCCACCAAACTCATAGCTCCGACCTAAATCATTAATAGCCCCGCCCTAAATGAATGATAGCCCCGCCCTAATAGACTGATAGCACGGCCCTAAAATATTAATAACCCTGCACTAAAGGTATATAGCTCCTTAATAAATGACTGATAGCCCAGCCCAAATTCATTGATAGCCCCTCCCTAATGGGTGGAAAGCTCTTCCTTAAATGACTGATAGCCCCGCCCAAATATACTGATAGCTCCGTCCAAATGAACTAATAGCTCCACCATAAATTACAGATAGCCCCACCCTAATGGACTGATAGCGCCGCCCAAATGGATTGATAGCCCGCCCTAATGGACGGATAGCTCCGCACAAATGGACCGATAGCTCCTCAATAAATGACTCATAGCCCCGCCCAAATGGATTGATAGCCCTTCCTAATCGACTCATAGCTCCGCCCAAATGGACTGATAGCTCCTCCCTAAATTACTGATAGCCCAACTCTAATTTGACTGATAGCTCCTCAATAAATGACTAAAAGCCCCGCCCAAATGGATCGATAGCCCTCCCTAATGGATTGATAGCCCGCCCTAATGGACTGA
>NC_079457.1:155000-180000 GCF_903798145.1 Danio aesculapii
GTGTGCGTGTGTGTGCGTGTGTGCGTGTGTGTGCGTGTGTGTGTGTGTGTGTGTGTGTGTGTGTGTGTGTGTGTGTGTGTGTTTTACTGTAGATGAAAACCCCTCAAATACCTCATGTACTCTCAGCTGCCACTTTATTAGGTACACCTGTCCAACTGCTTGTTAACACTAATGTCTAATCAGCCAATCACATGGCAGCAGCTCAATGCATTTAGGCATGTAGACATGGTCAAGAGGATCTGCTGCAGGTCAAAGTGAGCATCAGAATGGGGAAGAAAGGGGATTTAAGAGACTTTGAACGTGGCATGGTTGTTGCTGCCAGACGGGCTGCTCTGAGTATTTCAGAAACTGCTGATCTACTGGGATTTTCATGCACAACCATCTCTAGGGTTTACAGAGAATGGTCCAACAAAGAGGAAATATCCAGTGAGCGGCAGTTCTGTGGGCGCAAATGCCTTGTTGATGCCAGAGGTCAGAGGAGAATGGCCAGACTGGTTCAACAACATGAAAGCATGGATCCATCCTGCCTTGTATCAGTGGTTCAGGCTGCTGGTGGTGGTGTAATGGTGTGGGGGAGATTCTCTTTGGGTCCATCAGTACCAATTGAGCATGGTGTCAACACCACAGCCTACCTGAATATTGTTGCTGACCATGTCCATCCCTTTATGACCACAGTGTCTCCATCTTCTGATGGCTACTTCCAGCAGGATAACGCACCATGTCATAAAGCTCCAATCATCTCAGACTGGTTTCTTGAACATGACAATGAGTTCACTGTACTCAAATGGCCTCCACAGTCACCAGAGCTCAATTCAATAGAGCACCTTTGGGATGTGGTGGAACGGGAGATTGGCATCATGGATGTGCAGCCGACAAATCTGCAGCAACTGTGTGATGCTATCATGTCAATATGGAGCAAAATCTCTGAGGAATATTTCCAGCAGCTTGTTGAATCTACGACACCAAGTATTAAGGTAGTTCTGGAGGCAAAAGGGGGTCCAACCCGGTACTAGTGAGCTGTACCTAATAAAGTGGCCGGCGAATGTACATTAGTCATATGTAGGGCCAGATGGAATCTGCAGACGTTTTTTGCTATTTCTGTGGAGAATTTTGGTCCAAATCTGCAGATTTCTGCTGAATTATTTTGGGAGTTTCATAACTAAAATCTTAATATGTGAAATAAACAATCATCTCTTTTAAACTTGTATTTAATTTGCAACTTGTATTTACAATGCAAATCCAGTTAGATTCACTTTATCTGGTAAACAAAGGAAGTCTCTCATATAATATCTCTACTAAAAGACAGAGAATATTACTGTACACACTGCACTGTACATAAATCATTTTATTTTCATATTAGTCAATAATATTACTGTAATTAATGTAAAAACTGAATAAATATAGATTTACACACATTTACTCCAGTAAATAAACAAGATTCTGAGTGGGCCTAGTCATATGTCATTTTAAAGCACAGTCTACCCACATATGGGAACTCTGTCATCGTTTATACACTCACTTTCTTCTTCTTCCATTGAACAATGAAAACAGATCGACACTGTAAATAATATCCGTTAATCAACTCTTTTGGTATAGTGTTTTGGGTTTATCTGTGGTGGTGAATTGCATTATGGGATGTTGAGCTCTGCTCTGTCCACTTCTGATGCTGAAAGTTCAACTCTACAGTTTAACAAAGTGACTTTTATTGACATTTTAATAATAATGTCTAGAGAAATAAGTGTGTAGAATAACAGTAAATGTGCTGCAGTTTATCACAAGGTTTCTGTAGTGTAATATACAACACCAACACACACAATACAGCACTGCACACTATTACACATGTGCATAAAACACACTTAAATACACCTTTCTTGGTTAAAACCAGTTAAACTCCGCAGTCTGTGACGTCATCAACTTCTCTTTAAGATTTAAAGGGCTCGCATTGCACCAGACCCCCTTCAGTGGTTTCGTTTGAAAGTGTAGAAGCTATATTTTATACACACATGCATCACTTTGGTTGTTATTCTACTCTACAAAAGTTATTAACACTTAAACACACAGTATTTTGGAGACCCGAGCTGGGTATTGAACATTGGTTCATATTCATATGGTTCATATATGACACATGTACAAGTTCTAGCTCAAATGAAAGCTCTTGCCGGTGCTCATACGGTTCTAGCATTCGTTTCACTGAATTATATTCTCATATCAAACAGTTGTGGAATGAATCGCAGTGTTTCCACAGCGCAGAAGTGAAATCAATACATTAATGATCAATAAGCAGCTCCAGATAGCACAGACAGCTGTCATCTCTTACCTTACGCTGTGCTCTTCAGGGCCATTCCTCCTCTGTTTTTGAGGTGATGTGCATCAGTAATCCTTTTATATGTCTGACGTGGTCCAAACACAGTAAATTCTGTTTGATCAAGCAAAAGAATAGTGAAATATGAAGATAATGATCAGTCCCTGTGTCTTGTGCAGCACCTCTCATCAGGTGGAATACAATAACTTCTGCACAGATTATGGTGGAGACATTTTCCTATGATTACAGACATGTGCAGGAACCACCAACATTAATTACAGCAAGCTAGAGCCCACAGAACCTAAAGGGTCCACTCTCAAATCTGAGTTTATATAAACAGCGCCTCTTTTATTAGGTGTTTATTATAACACAGACAACATATACTGCTATTTTAAACACTTTCAGTGGTGTTTTATGAACATTCATAGGGTTTTCTTTAACATGATGCCACATTTTTGCATTTACACCTCTGCATGTGGATTTGGGAAGCTTTTAAATTTGAGTAGGCAGAATCCAGGCGGAAATCCCATGGTGCTGCTGGTGTCTTGTTCTCATTTCTAAGCTACAGGAAGGATAAATGATCTTCAAACTTCTTCAGAACCATTTATTTAAAAAATCTGGGCACGACATCTTAAAACACGTCAAATATGCAAAGATTAATTTGTCAAAACATTTTAACATCCACACATTGATGTTTATCAAAATAACAGCAGAAAAAGTGCTATAGTATAAGATCAGCTGTTAACACTTTACAGTCACAACTCATGCTATTATTACTCATGCTGCTGGCTCATGACCTGCAATACTCACTGTTTTTATTAGTTATGACTTTATTCTGCATGCCTAATCACACCCAATACCTTAACAAACCCTCCACCTTAATTGAGCTTGATTGATTATTGAGCTTAAGTCTTAGTTAATGGTTTGATAACAGCATGAATCCTGACTTAAAATAAAGTGTTACTGAAGAGGTTTATTCATCTGAAAGATCCAATGTGCGTCTCTACAGCAGGATGTTAAAATGATGTTATATTGATGTCTAGGCATGGGCCGGTCTAAGATTCTGACAGTATGATAACCCTAGATAAAAACATCACGGTTTCACAGTATTGTGTTTACTTCTCCAAAATAAGTTCTTTTAAATGTCTGGGTAAAAAACAGTGAACAGTTTCCCCAGTGAACACAGTTTACTTCATATTAAGAAACATTTAAAGTATTTTGCACCAGTAGCTTTTGATATGGAGGTTCATTTTCTGCTGGATGTACAGTTGTCCTAAAAAACTAAATAAAATAGTTGTGAAAAACATGTAAAAAACAAAATAAATCTATGGCATAACAGAATACTATGTCTGTCTTAAACCCTGACATTTCCAAACCACGGTAAACCTTGAAACCGGTTATCGTCCTATACCTACTGACATCAACATTCATAGACAATTTTAGCTTACCCAATTCACCTGTACCGCATGTGTTTGGACTGGCCCCACAGAGAGAACATGCAAACTCCACACAGAAACGCCAACTGACCCTTCTTGCTGTGAGGCGACAGCACTACCTACTGCGCCACTGTGTTGCCCAAATGAACAAATTTATTATTAGTTAATTATTTTTAAATCAACATAACATTGATTAGCATTTCTGACATGTTTTTGAAGTTGTTTTGATAAGCACTTGTAACATTTATGGTGCTAATTTAGTATTATAGATTTACATCCTGCTCTTTTTAATCCTATGAAATAGAGAAATATAGGAATAAACGGTTATACTGTAATGAAGTTTAAACAATGTCAATATGAATACTTAAGAGTCTGAAATCAAGGGAATAATAATGATAATAATAATAAAATAATAATAATGATAATAATAATAATAATAATAATAAAATAATAATAATAATAATAAAATAATAATAATAATAATAATAACAATTATAAAATAATAATAATAATAATAATAATAATAATAATAAAATAATAATAATAATAATAATAATAATAATAATAATAATAATAAAATAATAATAATAATAATAAAATAATAATAGTAATTATAATCATTATAAAATAATAATAATTATTATAATAATTATAAAATAATAATAATAATAATAATAATAATAATAATAATAATAATAATAATAATAATAAAATAATAATAATAATAATAATAAAATAATAATAAAATAATAATAATAATAACAAATAATAATAATAATAATAATAATAATAAAATAATAATAATAATAACAAATAATAATAATAATAATAATAATAATAATAAAATAATAATAATAATAATAATAATAAATAATAATAATAATAATAATAATAAAATAATAATAATAATAACAAATAATAATAATAATAATAATAAAATAATAATAATAATAATAAAATAATAATAGTAATTATAATCATTATAAAATAATAATAATTATTATAATAATTATAAAATAATAATAATAATAATAATAATAATAAAATATTAATAATAATAACAAATAATAATAATAATAATAATAATAATAAAATAATAATAATAATAATAAAATAATAATAGTAATTATAATCATTATAAAATAATAATAATTATTATAATAATTATAAAATAATAATAATAATAATAATAATAATAATAATAATAAAATAATAATAATAATAACAAATAATAATAATAATAATAATAATAAAATAATAATAATAATAATAAAATAATAATAGTAATTATAATAATTATAAAATAATAATTATTATTATAATAATTATAAAATAATAATAATAATAATAATAATAAAATAATAATAATAAAATAATAATAATAATAACAAATAATAATAATAATAATAATAATAATAATAATAATAAAATAATAATAATAATAACAAATAATAATAATAATAATAATAATAATAATAATAATAATAATAAAATAATAATAATAATAACAAATAATAATAATAATAATAATAAAATAATAATAATAATAATAATAAAATAATAATAGTAATTATAATCATTATAAAATAATAATAATTATTATAATAATTATAAAATAATAATAATAATAATAATAATAATAATAATAATAAAATAATAATAATAAAATAATAATAATAAAATAATAATATTAATAACAAATAATAATAATAATAATAATAATAAAATAATAATAATAATAATAATAATAATAATAATAATAATAAGGTGACGCGGTGGCGCAGTAGGTAGTGCTGTCGCCTCACAGCAAGAAGGTTGCTGGTTCGAGCCTCGGCTGGGTCAGTTGGTGTTTCTGTGTGGAGTTTGCATGTTCTCCCTGTGTTTGTATGGGTTTCCTCCGGGTGCTCCGGTTTGTGGTTTAATTATTTAATAATGGGACGAAAATGAATGAATGATGAAAATAATAATAATAATAATAATAGCTATAAAAGAAAAAGTTTTGAAATGCGTTAGTGAGGAATATATGACTGACTGTGCAGGATTTATCATCACATCAATGTTTTATTATTCCAGGGTGATCGAGGTCGGTCGGGTCCCCCGGGTTCTAATGGTGATCCAGGTCTGAAGGTAAGTTCACTCCTCCTGTTCTGTCTTAAAGCCGGCTTTAGCTGAATTATGGTCTGTTTTGGGTGGTGGATGTAGTGTTTCATTCTCCACAGTGTTGGTAGAGTATCGGTTACCGCCACCGCGGCAAAAAGGCCCCTCTGGATTGGGTTTCAGAGCAGAATAAAGGGCCTGTGTGGTGTTTTCGTGGCGGGCGGAGGTCTGTTCACACTTCCAGGGATGTAGTTTTGCTCGGGACTCAGCGTCACTCGGGAGCCCAGCTAGAACTTGAGAACCCACAAAGGTCAAAGGTCATCTTTTAGAGGAAAGGCATGCTCCTGATGACAGCCCTGTAGTGCGTCCACAGAAGCAAGCACTTTCAGTTTAAGTAACTTCTGAACTAGAGGATGTGTTTCTGTGGTGTTTACAGACTGGAGATGTGTTTACATCCACCTGTTTATATGTGCAGTTTGCATTATTGCTCAAAACTGCTTAATGGAAATATAAAGATGCACATAACAGAGTAGGATAAGATTTATCTGATCAGAATCAATGTGTATAAACAGCTGTCATGAGTAAAGTCTTCATCAGTATGTGTGATTCAGTGCTGTAGTTTCTGCTGATCAGATGATCTAACAGATATAAATGTGTGTGTGTGAGGGTCTTTGTGTCATTAATGTTGGTCTGCAGATATAAATGTGTGTGTGAGGGTCTTTGTGTCATTAATGTTGGTCTGCAGATATAAATGTGTGTGTGAGGGTCTTTGTGTCATTAATGTTGGTTTAATCAGATATAAATGTGTGTGTGAGGGTCTTTGTGTCATTAATGTTGGTCTGATCAGATATAAATGTGTGTGTGAGGGTCTTTGTGTCATTAATGTTGGTTTAATCAGATATAAATGTGTGTGTGAGGGTCTTTGTGTCATTAATGTTGGTCTGATCAGATATAAATGTGTGTGTGAGGGTCTTTAGGTCATTAATGTTAGTTTGATCAGATATAAATGTGTGTGTGAGGGTCTTTGTGTCATTAATATTGGTTTGTCAGATATAAATGTGTGTGTGAGGGTCTTTGTGTCATTAATGTTGGTGTGCAGATATAAATGTGTGTGTGAGGGTCTTTGTGTCATTAATGTTAGTTTGATCAGATATAAATGTGTGTGTGAGGGTCTTTGTGTCATTAATGTTGGTCTGATCAGATATAAATGTGTGTGTGAGGGTCTTTGTGTCATTAATGTTGGTCTGCAGATATAAATGTGTGTGTGAGGGTCTTTGTGTCATTAATGTTGGTTTAATCAGATATAAATGTGTGTGTGAGGGTCTTTGTGTCATTAATGTTGGTGTGCAGATATAAATGTGTGTGTGAGGGTCTTTAGGTCATTAATGTTAGTTTGATCAGATATAAATGTGTGTGTGAGGGTCTTTGTGTCATTAATGTTGGTTTGTCAGATATAAATGTGTGTGTGAGGGTCTTTGTGTCATTAATGTTGGTGTGCAGATATAAATGTGTGTGTGAGGGTCTTTGTGTCATTAATGTTAGTTTGATCAGATATAAATGTGTGTGTGAGGGTCTTTGTGTCATTAATGTTGGTCTGCAGATATAAATGTGTGTGTGAGGGTCTTTGTGTCATTAATGTTGGTCTGCAGATATAAATGTGTGTGTGAGGGTCTTTGTGTCATTAATGTTGGTTTGATCAGATATAAATGTGTGTGTGAGGGTCTTTGTGTCATTAATGTTGGTCTGCAGATATAAATGTGTGTGTGAGGGTCTTTGTGTCATTAATGTTGGTTTGATCAGATATAAATGTGTGTGTGAGGGTCTTTGTGTCATTAATGTTGGTCTGATCAGATATAAATGTGTGTGTGAGGGTCTTTGTGTCATTAATGTTGGTTTGCAGATATAAATGTGTGTGTGAGGGTCTTTGTGTCATTAATGTTGGTTTGATCAGATATAAATGTGTGTGTGAGGGTCTTTGTGTCATTAATGTTGGTCTGCAGATATAAATGTGTGTGTGAGGGTCTTTGTGTCATTAATGTTGGTGTGATCAGATATAAATGTGTGTGTGAGGGTCTTTGTGTCATTAATGTTGGTCTGCAGATATAAATGTGTGTGTGAGGGTCTTTGCGTCATTAATGTTGGTCTGCAGATATAAATGTGTGTGTGAGGGTCTTTGTGTCATTAATGTTGGTCTGATCAGATATTAATGTGTGTGTGAGGGTCTTTGTGTCATTAATGTTGGTTTGCAGATATAAATGTGTGTGTGAGGGTCTTTGTGTCATTAATGTTGGTCTGATCAGATATAAATGTGTGTGTGTGAGGGTCTTTGTGTCATTAATGTTGGTCTGATCAGATATAAATGTGTGTGTGAGGGTCTTTGTGTCATTAATGTTGGTTTGCAGATATAAATGTGTGTGTGAGGGTCTTTGTGTCATTAATGTTGGTTTAATCAGATATAAATGTGTGTGTGAGGGTCTTTGTGTCATTAATGTTGGTTTGCAGATATAAATGTGTGTGTGAGGGTCTTTGTGTCATTAATGTTGGTCTGATCAGATATAAATGTGTGTGTGTGAGGGTCTTTGTGTCATTAATGTTGGTCTGATCAGATATAAATGTGTGTGTGAGGGTCTTTGTGTCATTAATGTTGGTCTGCAGATATAAATGTGTGTGTGAGGGTCTTTGTGTCATTAATGTTGGTTTGCAGATATAAATGTGTGTGTGAGGGTCTTTGTGTCATTAATGTTGGTCTGATCAGATATAAATGTGTGTGTGAGGGTCTTTGTGTCATTAATGTTGGTTTGATCAGATATAAATGTGTGTGTGAGGGTCTTTGTGTCATAATTGTTGGTCTGCAGATATAAATGTGTGTGTGAGGGTCTTTGTGTCATTAATGTTGGTTTAATCAGATATAAATGTGTGTGTGAGGGTCTTTGTGTCATTAATGTTGGTTTGATCAGATATAAATGTGTGTGTGAGGGTCTTTGTGTCATTAATGTTGGTCTGCAGATATAAATGTGTGTGTGAGGGTCTTTGTGTCATTAATGTTGGTTCGATCAGATATAAATGTGTGTGTGAGGGTCTTTGTGTCATTAATGTTGGTCTGCAGATATAAATGTGTGTGTGAGGGTCTTTGTGTCATTAATGTTGGTTTAATCAGATATAAATGTGTGTGTGAGGGTCTTTGTGTCATTAATGTTGGTTTGCAGATATAAATGTGTGTGTGAGGGTCTTTGTGTCATTAATGTTGGTTTGCAGATATAAATGTGTGTGTGAGGGTCTTTGTGTCATTAATGTTGGTCTGCAGATATAAATGTGTGTGTGAGGGTCTTTGTGTCATTAATGTTGGTCTGCAGATATAAATGTGTGTGTGAGGGTCTTTGTGTCATTAATGTTGGTCTGCAGATATAAATGTGTGTGTGAGGGTCTTTGTGTCGTTAATGTTGGTCTGCAGATATAAATGTGTGTGTGAGGGTCTTTGTGTCATTAATGTTGGTCTGATCAGATATAAATGTGTGTGTGAGGGTCTTTGTGTCGTTAATGTTGGTCTGCAGATATAAATGTGTGTGTGAGGGTCTTTGTGTCATTAATGTTGGTCTGATCAGATATAAATGTGTGTGTGAGGGTCTTTGTGTCATTAATGTTGGTCTGCAGATATAAATGTGTGTGTGAGGGTCTTTGTGTCATTAATGTTGGTTTGATCAGATATAAATGTGTGTGTGAGGGTCTTTGTGTCATTAATGTTGGTCTGCAGATATAAATGTGTGTGTGAGGGTCTTTGTGTCATTAATGTTGGTCTGCAGATATAAATGTGTGTGTGAGGGTCTTTGTGTCATTAATGTTGGTCTGCAGATATAAATGTGTGTGTGAGGGTCTTTGTGTCGTTAATGTTGGTCTGCAGATATAAATGTGTGTGTGAGGGTCTTTGTGTCATTAATGTTGGTCTGCAGATATAAATGTGTGTGTGAGGGTCTTTGTGTCATTAATGTTGGTCTGCAGATATAATGTGTGTGTGAGGGTCTTTGTGTCATTAATGTTGGTCTGCAGATATAAATGTGTGTGTGAGGGTCTTTGTGTCGTTAATGTTGGTCTGCAGATATAAATGTGTGTGTGAGGGTCTTTGTGTCATTAATGTTGGTTTGATCAGATATAAATGTGTGTGTGAGGGTCTTTGTGTCATTAATGTTGGTCTGATCAGATATAAATGTGTGTGTGAGGGTCTTTGTGTCATTAATGTTGGTCTGCAGATATAAATGTGTGTGTGTGAGGGTCTTTGTGTCATTAATGTTGGTCTGATCAGATATAAATGTGTGTGTGAGGGTCTTTGTGTCATTAATGTTGGTCTGCAGATATAAATGTGTGTGTGAGGGTCTTTGTGTCATTAATGTTGGTTTAATCAGATATAAATGTGTGTGTGAGGGTCTTTGTGTCATTAATGTTGGTCTGCAGATATAAATGTGTGTGTGAGGGTCTTTGTGTCATTAATGTTGGTTTGATCAGATATAAATGTGTGTGTGAGGGTCTTTGTGTCATTAATGTTGGTTTAATCAGATATAAATGTGTGTGTGAGGGTCTTTGTGTCATTAATGTTGGTTTAATCAGATATAAATGTGTGTGTGAGGGTCTTTGTGTCATTAATGTTGGTCTGATCAGATATAAATGTGTGTGTGAGGGTCTTTGTGTCATTAATGTTGGTCTGCAGATATAAATGTGTGTGTGAGGGTCTTTGTGTCATTAATGTTGGTCTGCAGATATAAATGTGTGTGTGTGAGGGTCTTTGTGTCATTAATGTTGGTCTGCAGATATAAATGTGTGTGTGAGGGTCTTTGTGTCATTAATGTTGGTCTGATCAGATATAAATGTGTGTGTGAGGGTCTTTGTGTCATTAATGTTGGTCTGCAGATATAAATGTGTGTGTGAGGGTCTTTGTGTCATTAATGTTGGTCTGATCAGATATAAATGTGTGTGTGAGGGTCTTTGTGTCATTAATGTTGGTCTGCAGATATAAATGTGTGTGTGAGGGTCTTTGTGTCATTAATGTTGGTCTGCAGATATAAATGTGTGTGTGAGGGTCTTTGTGTCATTAATGTTGGTCTGCAGATATAAATGTGTGTGTGAGGGTCTTTGTGTCATTAATGTTGGTTTGATCAGATATAAATGTGTGTGTGAGGGTCTTTGTGTCATTAATGTTGGTCTGCAGATATAAATGTGTGTGTGAGGGTCTTTGACATCTTGTCTAGAAGGGTCTGTAGGGAGTGAGAGAGGTAGATGTTATCTGAAAATATTCAGTAGCTCTAAAAGATGATGATGTCCTTGTGAACCTCATTGATTCCTGGCTGAATAATTGTTGGTCTGAGCTCATTATAGGCCAGACTGTGGCTCAGTGTGTTTGGATTTTCATTTGTAATCCCATGAGAACAGACTGCACTCAGTCAAGCTCAGAAAGTCATTGCTCTACTAGACGTGTTTTCTTTGAAAATCGAGCTCTTCTGGACACACTTACCTGCATTTAGCTGAGTTTGAAAGGTCAAGGGTCACAATCAGGGAAGGGATATGAAGGTGTGTATCTGTACTGTTGTGTTAGTGGATCATCAATGGATTCATCTAACAGAAAATCCTGAGAGACGTCTCTGTTTTGTCATGTGGAATACGCTACTGTTGCTTGAGCCAGAAATTACATTTGTCCAGTTTCCATCATAAGCTTAAGCAGTCCCAGAATCAGCCCAGCCCAGCACTTATTTCGCTGTCAAAATAAGATCAAAAACACTTGACATCTATTTGACGTCCACACATTGATGCTGATTTGACCACCAAAGTAACAACACAATCAGTATTACAGTATTACACGACAGGTTTTATTCATCTGATAGCTTCAATTACATATCAGAAGTGTGCACTGGTTTTTTATATTGTGCGATGCTTGGAAACTACCCTGATGTTAAAATGACGTCAAATAGACATAATATTGGCATCAAAAATCGATGACCGGACAGCCCTGTTTTTTGTTGCCAATGTTAGATGTCAATTTGATGTTTTAACATTAAGTTAGTCAATTGACATCAAATCTATTTGTATTTTTGACATGTTTTTGACAGTGTTTTGATCAGGGGTGTTTCTAGACATAAAGCTCTACTGGGGCACTGTTCCCCCTCCCAAAAAATTATTGTAATGAATGAATAAATAAATAAATAAATAAATAAATAAATAAATAAATAAATAAATATGCCTTATAAATAAATATATTTAAATTAAAATAAATAAATATTTATGAATAATAAATAAATATATTGTATAAATAAATAATTTATAAATAAATAAATAAATTTATAATATATAAATATATATACATCAAATTTGAATTAATATGGATTTATAACAGCTCAGCGGGATGTTTGAGGTCAAAACACCATCATATTGACATCTAACATTGGCATCAAAAAACACGTCCAAATATTGATACAGATTTCATTAACGTGTTTTTGACGCTCACATTAGAGGTCAATTTTTGATGTCATAATTCAGATCAGTCAAACTGATGTATTTTTAACATTAAGGTAGTTTACTTGAGTTGTAGGCAAACAAAAAATCAACTGTAAACTTGTATTTTGGTGTCATCATCAATATGTGAATGTCAAATATAATATCTTAAATCTTTAAATAAATGAGAGTGTATGGGTGTTTCCCAGTGCTGGGTTGCAGTTGGAAGGGCATCCACTGCATAAAACATATGTTTATTCCGCTGTGTAAAACATATGCTGGAATAGTTGGGAACAAAGCCAAAGGAAAATGAATGAATATTTTTTAATAATATCTTTTCTGTCTTTCTAACATCAAGGTTTCTGGAAGGTTTATTACAACCAGATCGCTCTTTTGTTTATAAAATGGGACATATTCTGGCACATTTTGAGTTGCATTGACATCAAACAACACGTCCAAACATTGATTACAGGATTACATTACAGATGGGTTTTTGACACTTACGTTAGAGATCAGTTTTTGATGTCAGTTTAGATGTCAGATTGATGTATTTTAACATTAAGGTCATTCACATGCATTGTAGGGCTTCAAAACCCAGTGTAAACTTGTATTTTGGTGGTCAAAAGAGCGTCAATGTGTGGATGTCAAATGGACGTCAAGGTTTTAACATCAAGTCCATATGCATTTCTGATGGCAATGTTAGTCAAGATGTCAATGCGATGTTGTTTTGAGCTCATGCTGTTGATTGTCCACTGATCCAGCTGTGTCATGAGTTATATCTGAGATTATCCAGCTCTCTCTCCCACTGAACGCTGGAGTCTTTGATATTGAGCTTGCTGAACTCCAGCGGTTTGTCTAAATGCTGTTTTTATTGGTCATTCGTGAATCTGGAGCTCTCAAACATTTACAGAGCGAGAGCAGAGATAGTGCTGGCTGTAAATCAGGAGCACCTCTGACCTCTGACGCATCGCTGTCCTCTCGCTGGCCTGGAGGATTTTCCACAGGATTGCACCACACTTAAAAAGCCCTGCGCTCGACACACAGCGCCACCTGCTGGCAGACAGACCTCACTATCGCTCCTGAACGTCCAAGCGTTCGATGTGAAGATTAATCTGCAGACGTGACTCTGGGATTGCGCTGGCGGTTTCCCGCAGTAGATGTGTGTGTGTATGTGAGCAGTTCTGACCTCCTCCCGCTCCACTGTCGGGACTTGTCTTTCTCCACGGCTGGAGCTGGAGCTGTCAGACCGGGGAAGCTTTAAAGGGTTTTGACAGTTCTGGGGAAATTCTTCAGGGCTATTAGTCTTATCTGAGGCCACTGGAACTTTAGGCAACATAATCCCTAGAGATGTGGAAAGGATAGCGAGTCTGTACACCTCTGTGCTTCTCTACACTGCGGGGAGATGTGGGAATGCTCAGCTTTGTGTTCATGTTGGAGTTTTCTGAAACATTTAATCATAATCTGCATCTGTTTTTCTCAATTGTAGGGTCCCAAAGGCTATCCAGGACCCGCAGGTCTGCCCGGAGAACAGGTGAGTGGATAAAACACGCCAAATGTCATCTCAAATTCCTATTTTCAGCTTCTGCTTTAGCTGTTTAGTGTTAAAATAAAGCATGACATTCCCTTCTTGTAGATCTACAACAGTTAGGATTAGGACTCTTATAGCTACACAGGACAGAAGGCATGTTGTGGTGTATCAGCAACAAGAAAAAACTATTAGTGCTGTTTGCTGATCAAGTTGCTTCTATAAGGGTTTTAGTGCATTTCTTTGCAATTTTCTTGGATTAAGAGTTTTTGTATCTTTTATTATTTCAGTTCTTTTTATTAATTCAGATGATTCAGTTTTCAGTATAACAAACATTAGTTTAGGAACTACATAGCAATGCACAAAAACAACTTCAGCAAACTATGGCCTGCACAAGCACAAGTACAGCAGACAAATTACAGCTAATCTCAGTTTCCTGTAAAAAAGATCGGCTGTTCTGCAGAGGTTTCCATGTTGAGCATTGATCAGAGGAAACAGAACATGTTCAGCACATTTTACACAGCTTACAGGAAGTTTTGTGCAACACTTTTAGTGATAAACCTGAAAACCATACAAATACAACAAATAACAGTAAAATTCTGAATGATTTAGACAATCTTCTTTATATTAATGATCATATCATACATGTAGGTGAAGTATTAATGCATTTTTCTCTTCGGTATGGCTATTTTCAGATATAATTTTAAGTTTCAGACATTGGGAAAATGAACGCTGGACTTTAGCATTGTATTTACATTTACATTTACATTTAGTCATTTAGCAGACGCTTTTATCCAAAGCGACTTACAAATGAGGACAAGGAAGCAATTTACACAACTATAAGAGCAGCAGTGAACAAGTGCTGTAGACAAGTTTCAGGTGTGTAAATCTAAGAAGCAAAACATTAGTAGAAAATAATTTTTTTTTTTTTTTTTTTTTTTTGAGAGAGAGAGAGAGAGAGAGAGGGCACAGTTAGTGGTATAGCCAGAGAGGCAGTTGCAGATTAGGAAGGAAAGTGGAGACTAAACAGTTGAGTTTTTAGTGGTTTCTTGAAGACAGCAAGTGACTCTGCTGTTCTGATGTAGTTAGGGAGTTCATTCCACCAACTGGGCATTTACCAAACTGGGTATTTAACCAAACACAGGCTTATTGGGAACATGTGTCCAGAGCTACATTTATGGTCTAAATATTTATTAAAAATGCCATAAATGTTTAGTTTACAACACCTATAGTTTTGTTTTACCAGTTGTTTTGTATTATAGTACTTAATAATGAATGTTGAGGAGTTTCTTTAAACATCTGCTTTTAAATGAGGATTCATATTTTAATATGGAAATGATTCATAATCACTTTACCTTTACAGTCATATTTATTTTCACAGATATTATAATAAAGAAGGAGTTGTACACTTATGTAGCTTCATATGAGAACAGTTGTGTACCTTCATTTCAGTTGTACCATGAAATGTACAGAACTGTCTCATAAGAGCTCTTTTCTGGACCACAAAATTTATAACTTTTACAAAGGTACAAACCTGTTCCTTAAGGGAGATCATTTGTACCACCGTGTGCCTTTGTTTCTGAGAGTATAGACTATAAAGATATATCTACCTAAAGCTTGACATCTCTTCTCCTAAATGAACCAACTGCACTTGAAGCAAATGTTTTATATTGGTTTTCTAATCCGTATGAAGCAAACACAAGCTACAGTCTTCCACATCTGACCTCATGACCTTATTCAACCTAAATCACATGACACAAACATCCACACACTTGTAAACAAAGCGGCCGCAGTCATTTCAGCCGGAGATTTACCATCAAGACCAAGCTGGACATATGATCAGCACATAAGCTGATTCTTACACTAGTTTGATTCACAGATTACTAGAAATGGCTATAAACCAGGTTGTTTTCGTGACCTTGTTCACATCAAGTGTGCAGTAGCGAATGTTTCTAAACTAGATTTAAGAGATAGACATTGTTAGATTCTATTTGTGATTGCATATATGCAAGTTAATCATACGCTTAGCAAACAGTTTTTAAGTTTGATGATTCCCCATTTATCTGAATGCCCGAGAGCTGTTTCCAAGATGGCCACCGAGCGAATTGACTTTCCTTTAATGGTCTTTGGTTTAACTCTCTCTCTCTCTCCATAGCGCTCTGTGTGTGTTTGACATGGCATTAAACAGATCTGTGGGTTTGTACCTTTGTGCCTCCTCAATAAGCGCGTCCGGAAGGTTTGGAACTCAATACACGGAGAGTTTGATTGAGTCACAAAGCTCCGTCTTTATCTGCAGAGATGGACATGGGCCAGGGTCAGCCGCAGACGCTCGCAGAAAGATGAACAATAGCAGCTCTATTCATCCGCTGGCAGACGCCATCATCCCTCATTCACGCTTCTCTTTCTCTCTCCTCAGGGTTTGCCAGGGTTGCCAGGCGTGTCTGGGGCGGCGGGTTACCCTGGCAGGCAGGTGCAGTGACCAACATCCACAATATAGCATAAAGCAGAATGTCAAAATACATGTAAAAATACTGATTCATTTAGTCTTGACGTCTATTTGACGATCACACATTGATGTTCTTTTGACCACCAAAATAATGACACCCAAAGCTTTACTCATCTGAAAGCATCATTACACATTTACACTGGAGTTTAGATCCCTACAACTGCCTTGATGTTACTGTTGATGTACTGATGTCTCGTGTCTCACAGGGTTTAGGAGGACCAGAGGGAAACCCAGGACCCAAAGGTGTCAATGTACGTGTAACAGTTCATCTATTGATAGGCTAATGTTTTCCTGTCAAACTGTCTATATTTATAGGGATATCAATATCAATATAAGCTCATATTTGTAAACTGTTGTGTTTTTGCTGCACTGATACTTTGGCACAGCACAACAGTCAAGTTAATTCTTAAAAACTAGGTGGCAAAAGCCCAAGTCTTTATCATCAACAACACCTTGGTTGTTTGTTTGTTGATGTGAAAAAATTTAGATTTCTATTATTTTTGAGTCTAGTCAATTTAATAAATCCTAAATAGTTTGTGTTAGTAGCAGCAACACACCGAATCAATCAATCAATCAATTAATCGATCAATCAATCAATCAATCAATCAACCAAGTGAAATGTATTTTCAAAATTAGATTTTTTTTGTCAGATTTTATCCAAAAGACGGAGCTGAAAATCAGTTTAAAACATCCTGAACGTCTGGATTTGTCAGTGTTTATAATAAATATTTGTAATGATTTTTGAGTCTGACGTTGCTGTTGATTAATATTGAGTGATTGAAGACATAGTTCACCCAAAAATGTAAATTCTGTCATCATTTACTCTCCATTTGCTTTTTTCAGTCTCTTCTGGTAAACAGAAGAGGAGATATTTTGATGAAACCTGTAACTATTATTTGTTTTTTCTACTACTGAAGTTAATGTTTACAGGTTTCCAGCATTCTTCACAATATCATTTTTGTGTGTTCAACAGAAGATAGAAACTCTTTAAGATTTGGAGACACTCGAGAGAGAGTAAAGAGAGAATAAATAAAAAATTGTGTGTGAACTAGCCCTTTAAGGACAGAAAAAATAGTGTAGAAGAAACAAGCCATGTCCAAATCCATCCGAACCAATTGACTGCAAACATAGAGCAAAATCTCACCTCAGATATCATCTAAAACAATTGTATAATGCATAACACTGATCATCTGTAGTGTGTGTTGAGATCTGAGATGTTCATGTTTCAGAAACACAAGCTCTTTTTCAGCATCTGGCCATGTGCCGCGGCTCTGGAATGTGCACAGACAGGAGGAGGGCTGATTCTTTCATCTTTGACCGATAGTACATGTGATCTTACTTAACAAAAAAGAAGAACAGCGCATATAGAGCTCCATCAGCCCACAGCAAACACAAACACCATGAATGATGTGTGTGTCTGCAGTTCAACATGTGGAAGAGATCATGTTTCACACCTGATACAGACATGACAATACTGTTCTGCTGACTGGAACATTAGGAACATTAGCTGTCCCTAAACTTCTCCAATACTATCAGGGCATGATAGAGAAGACACGCACCAATTTTTGTTCCAATTTTCTAGAGCGTTTCAGAGATACAGACTTGTGTTCTACTGCTTACTACATTATAAATGAATGCAGCATCATAGAGCTTAGAACGGTTTTAGACCAGCATGGGATCAGGATTCTCTGAGCACTATTTGGGAATGATCTGATGACAGATGGAGGACTAAACATGGAGGTTTTATCTAGTGGTGACTTGTTTGTGTTTCTGTATCAGGGCTTCATCGGACCACCAGGAGTTGCGGGACCACCAGGACTGGAAGGAGAGAGAGTGAGTACAAATGCACAGATGTAAAATAATCATGCTCAATAATGCTAATGAGATGCACGAAACCAGCTCATTAAAGCCAAACAGCTAACTGTAGATTACAACATGCTGCTTTAGTCAGGATTATTAAAGGGGACAAAGAGTCTCTTAAAGAGACAGTTCACCCATAAAGGATTCTGACATTTTTTGTTTGTTGACACTTCCATCAAAAGTTGCTTCTATAATGTTTTAGCGCATTTCTCTGCAGTTATTTTAAAAGTATTTTTACATCTTTGATCTGATTTTCAGTATAATAAGCAATGGCTCAGGAACTACATAGTAATGCACAAAAATACTAATTTTGGCAAACTGTTGCACACGTAAGCACAACTAATAAGTTCTAAACTGGTTTACTCTCCCTCGTGTTGTTCCAAACCCCTGAGACCATCTTCAGAACACAAATGAAGAAATGTTTGATGAACTTCAAGAGATCTCTGACCCTTTATAGACAACAAGTCCCGAAAAGAACCAAAGACATGGTCATAACATTTCTATATCACTTCTTCAGTGGTTCCATCGTAATTTTATATGCACAAACATATTCTCGTAGCTTTATAAATATGATTTATCGCAGTGTCTATCAAGGGGGTCTGCTTGCTTCAGTAGTTTGTGTAATTCATGTGCATTTAATTCAATTACATCTCATTTATTAATCAAACTTTGTATCAGTGTTTTCAGAGGTCATGATTGGATAACCAGTGATGGGTTATTCCAATAAACCGTTTTCACAGACGACCTGTTTTTACTATTGAATGATGAAGTTTGCCGCCAATATTTTCCCACATCCCTTTCTTGGGGGTTCAAGCATTAATTATGGTGGTCAAACCCTCCTGTAATTCGCACCCTGATTGAACCACTTATGGCACATGGACTGTTTAGATGATATCCCTTGCTGTATATGAAGTTTATTTGTAAACTAATTTTGAGAGGAGCACGTGCTCATGATTGCTTGTGGCTGGTCCCGCATTATTCAATTTATGATTCACCAATCAGACGATTCCTAATCCTTATGTTCCATATCACAGCCATCTTCGTTTTGAAGAATACTCCGTTCCACCCCTACTATTCCTCTTTTCCTAGATGGGTGGCACGGTGGCCCAGTGGTTAGCACTGTTGCCTCACAGCAAGAAGGTCACTGGTCTTAGCTCTTACTAAGCGAGCTGACGTTTCTATGCGGAGTGTACATGTTCTGCTCGTGCTCATGTGGGTTTCCCCCAGGTCCCTCCCATCGTCCAAAAACATGCAACTTAAGTTAATTGACTAATCCAAATTGGCAGCATAGAAATGCTCCTAGTAAGTAGTTATCTCTTAAGAGCGAGTTCTCGAGATCCTGAGCTCAAACTCCCCTTTCGCCTTGCTTACGGGAGGAAGCCCCGAGCTTGAGGATCTGGTGAGCTCAGGGCTCTCTCCCGGGACAGCATGCCAAACACGCTTTATAATCAATCATCAGCTGAGTGTGAACTCTTGAAAATATGTTTGTTTGTGGGTTTGGAATGACATGAGGGTGAGTAATTAATGACTGAAGTACCATTTTTGTGTGAACAACCCCTTAAAATTTGCAGTATTGTTCAACCTACTGGTTGAACTTGGTATTGCAGTCCAAATGTAAAACATTAGAGTCAATCCTCAGACTGATGCAATCGCAGGTTGCCAGATTGATGATAAACAGATGCAGTTGTGAAGAAGGTGTTTGTAATATTTATATTATTTGTTAATGAATAACTGTGTGTTTTAATAACTCTGAATCTACATGACGTTTCTGCGTCTGCTTCTGTCCTACAGAGGGCGCATTTTTAGCTTCGTCCAAATACATTGAGAGGCTTCAAGACTGAAATCAATTACACTGTTTTCCACCATCTGGCAACCTGGAGTGCTGTGATTTAATTGTCTAAACTGGCAGTGGGCGGAGTTACACAAATCAAAACAAAGTCAGACATTCTGACACGGGAACGCACATTCACAAAGCAGAAGAGCTGACTGTAGCGTTGATTCCCAGATGGGTTAGGGCATGTTTATTACACATATTATGCTATTTTTATGCTTTAGAAGTCTAAGAAAGTGTAAAGCTGCTAATAGCAGTGTAGTTTGGACATGTTTCGCTGAACATGGTGATGAGAGCAGATTCACAGTTGAGTTGACTGACTTTAGTCCCCTGTTGACTGACATTCACTGGAGGACAGAGGATTGATGAAGATTCAATGACTGTTTACTAACCGTAATCATGTGTGTTTCAGGGAGTTCCGGGTCCTAGAGGAAACACGGGTCCCAAAGGAAGACAGGTAAGGACATCAGTATGCAAATGAGTCATGCATATTTACAGCAGATGAAGGTAGTCGTGGATAAAGAAAGAGGGAAACTGAAGAAAGGATGTGTTGTTGTCATCTGCTGGCCAGCTGGAGAGCCGGTGGCAATACTGCAGATGGAAGAGCTTATGAGAACTATAAAGTGTACATAAGTAAAGAAACATCGCTCTAATGTGTGTGTGTGTGTGTGAGTGTGTGTGTGTGTGTGTGTGTGTGTGCGTCTTTGTGTCTGTCTGTCCCTTTGGTGATGTTGTTGCTGTTTTTGCTCCGTTGACTTCCATTATAATCACATGTATTGATTGTAAAGCCATGACAGCAGATAATCATGCCTTCTAGACTGCTGCGGGTTTTACCTGTTATAATGGAAGTCAATGGGGCAAAAATAGCCACCATTAAAATGAAAAGGTAGTACATTTGCCCAGAGTGTGTTGTTGTACAGAATATTTCCATAGCATTTTATCAAAATATGTGTGAAGATAAGATTAGTCAGCAGAAATCCTCCCATTTGCTGAACACAGAGAAAGTTGTGGCCAAATTAAGACTCAAAATCAGCCCAGGGTTAATCTGCAAGTTAATGTAGTTAGTCAGTCTGCATATGAATATGAGGATTTGGCACGCGCATATATCAAAACTGTTTTGAATAAGTCTTCAGACCTGTCACAGCTCCAGAGAGCCGCTGGAGCAGGTTTCTCTTTACTGTACGAAAGGCAGAAATCCTAAAATCACAGCCCAGATCCAGTGTGTTGTGCCAGCTGGGCGTGCGCCCGCCGTCTGCTGCTGCAGGATCATTAATCAAAGCTTCTCCCGGCCGGATGAAAGACATCCAGAGCCTCTGGGCGACGACAGACACAAGCAAACATGCAGAAAAAACAGCAGATTCTTTGACAGTAACGTGAGCGTGTCAGCATGCAGGCCGATGAAGCGATGCGTCTCCTCAGGACACAAACACTGACAGAGCGCTGATCTGATGCTTTCACAGGGGGTGGTGGGAGACCCAGGAGAACGAGGACCTCCAGGACCAGATGGAAATCAGGTGAGTGTGTCTTCTTTAGTACTTTGTGTCTTATTTTAGTTGAACTCTTTTTATTAACAATTCTTAATCAGAGAAGTACTACAAATGAGAGAAAGAAAAACCACAACACATTATTTTCACAATGTTGAGGAGAGAAATACTGAGTGGTAATTAAACACGTTCCTTACTCTCTGAACCATATTGAGATGGAAATAAAGTAAACAAAAACAACAACAAAAAAGGAACAACCAAACCATTAAAAAAAAAAAAAAAAAAGAAAACATACATATACATAATAATAAATTAACAAATGACACTCAAGTAGGCCATTACCGTTAAATGTAAAATATCACGCAATTTCTTTCCTAATACACTCTTAGATAAGTTTGTATCATTCAAAAGCAAGAGGGGGAAAAAAGAAGAAAAAAGACATACAGACAGGGTTAAATATGCAAGACGGGATATATAAAGCTATTTTTTAAAATACAACAGACAAGGTTGCCAAGCTGTATAGAAATCCTCTGTTTTGCCATTGATAGAATATCAAATTTTTTCTATTTGAATGAACTGTAACAGGTCATACATCCAATGAAAGTAGTTTGGCGGAGAAGACTTTTTCCAGTTCAATAGGATCATTCTTTTAGCAATTATTAAGCAAAAGGCTAATACATTTGACTGCAAAGATGATAGCAATACATTTGTAGGATTGAGTCCAAACAGTGCCACTAAAGGACACGGTTCAATTTTTAGAAGAAAAATATCAGATATTGATTTAAAGATTGATGTCCAAAAAGAGATTAACTCTGGACAAAGCCAGAAGGTATGGTAGAGGGTAGCTGGAGCTTGTTGGCATCTGTCACAAATGGGATCAATTTCTGGGTTTATTTTAGATAGTTTAACTTTTGTCCAATAAATTCTATGTAATAGTTTAAACTGTATCAGTGAATGGCGAGCACAGATAGTAGTATGTACACGATGAAGAACTTTTGACCATTCATTGCCTGAAAAAACATGATTGACATCTGATTGCCAGTCTAGTTTTATTTTAGACAAAGATGAAGAGTCTGACATTATATTAAATGATAAAATTGTGTTATATATGTTGGAAATAGCACCCTTGGAGACTTTTATTTCCAAGATCTGATCAATCTCTTGTTTAAGAGGTGTATGAGGGAAGTGAGAAAATGTATTTCTTATAAATTCACACGAGTCTGCAAATACACAAAGAAGTGAGTTTTTGGGAGCCTTTTGTGTCTTATTTTACATAAGTTCTTCGTTTTCATGTGAATAAGTTTGCACATCCTGTTGAATTTCATAGTTTTCAGTACCAGGACATATTTATTAACCCTCCTGTTGACTTACCGGTCAAAATAATACTCAAAACGAAGTTTTTTATCTTGAAATGTGGTGGCTTTTTCCAAAATCCCCCAATATGAAAAAAATCACTCACATTCTACTTTAAATTATTCACTTTTCTCAATAAACATAATCTCCATCTGTAAGTTTCACACCTGATACAGACATGACAATACAGTTCTGCAGAATAGACACATTAGGTGTACATTACAGCAATATAGATAAAGATAAAGACTTCATTAAATGAGTGTGTGAAGTGAGGCTGTGTAGTGTTCATAATCTCATAGACGTCTTTTAGATGTCATGGCTCATTTAAAATTCAGAATCTCTTGACCAGTAGGTGGCGCTGTCCCTAAACTTCTTCAATACCATCAGGGCATGATAGAGAAGACACGCACCAATTTTTGTTCTAATTTTCTAGAGCGTTTCAGAGATACAGACTTGTTTAAGTTTAAACTTGACATCATAAAACTTTGGCAAAACTTTGACATCCTAACAACGGTGCTCTTTTGACCACCTAAAGTTGTCTTATTTTGCAGAACTAATCTCTACCACATATAGGGGCTGTTTGTTTGTGTTTTCTCTGATCATACAGCTGTCTGATGTGTTTGCATTTAGTCTCAGCTAAATGGGAATAAATTCTATTTTAAATGCCATGCTACATGCACATTGAACTAGGCTACATCAGCTAAAGCACAAACACAAGGTCACAGCCTAGTTACCAGCATGAAAGAGGTTAAAATGATGTAAATTGCACAGAAGGAAGTGCGTCCCACACCTGAAGTGGTTTGAGTGATCGGGTTAATATCCGTCTGTACATTTACACCTGTGCTTTTCACCATCTGACTGCTAAACCATCAGGAAGAGCACATGACATGAGCAGATGTAAACAGGATCATACAGTCATGTAAAAGGGGTGAAAGTCCTGTGAAAACCCTATTGAATGTTTAAGTGTTCACTATTAGCACATAATAATGAACCCTTCAGCTTTTGTCATAATAAAACCCCCTTTACTGTAGTGAGAGTCGAATGCTTACTACTGAGTGAACACTGCTGAAATACTGCACACTGATGAGGGAACACCCAAACATTCACAGAGTTTGGGATGAAGATCAGCTTGTTTCTTCATGCAGAATAGATTTGAGGATTGAAATTAAACTGATCTGCTTTATGTTAGAGCTTTAGTGAAGGCAGGTCTGTTTGAGCCGACAGGCGTAATAGTGTTTACTGAATTATAGTCAACACAAGAGGTAAAATACTGTGTGGTGTCCTTAACAATTGGAAGATAAAACCTCCGATGATCAACATCAGACATCTGATGTGTATATTCAGAACACAAATGTTTTAGAGTAAATGTGAGAGCTCCTCATCCTCCAGCAAGGGTCCCGAGACGCTCACAGTCCAGAAAAGACCCAAATCATCCTCTAAATCCTCTTCGGTGTTCGTCTGTATATGCCAAGCTCCACTTTTGTGCAGTAAAGAACTGGAAGGATAGCCTTGTTCTCCAACGTCTCCTGCTTCTGATCAGTGTGTGTGTTGTGCTGCTAACTATAATGGTGATATGTTATACTGTCTGTAATAAACACACACACACACGCACACAAACACACACACACACACACACACACACACACACGCACACACGCACACACACACACACGCACGCACACACGCACACACACACAAACACACACACACTCCTTTTCTGGATGTTGAATGTCTTGGGGTCATAATTTGGACTGAATGTTTCTGTGAACTGACCCTTTAACATACACTAGAACAGAAGTTCTCAAACTGGGTCCTGGAGGGCTGGTGTCCTGCAGATTTTAGCTCCAGCTTGCCTCAACACACCTGCACAGATGTTTCTAGAGAGCTTAGTAAGAGCTTGATTAGCTAGCTCAGGTGTGTCTGATTGGGGTTGGAGGTGTCTGCTGGACACTGGACCTTCAGGACTGAGATTGAGAACCCCTGATCTAGAATAGGGACTATGTCCTGATTTTTCAAAAACTCTTCATAAACATCAGACTTTGATGTGCATGACAATGACATCCAATCATATGTAAATAGGTCGTGTGTATGGTAATTGACAATTAGCATAATCTGTCGATACGTTTAGGTTT
>NC_079457.1:185000-192500 GCF_903798145.1 Danio aesculapii
TATTTGCTGTTCCTAAAACTTGGATCGACAAGACTTCTGTCAGGTAGAGTATACTATACTCTACATTACTTTATATACATTTCATAGGATTTATTTTGGTCAAACTATTAAAAACAGAGAAATATCTTAGTAATCATTATTATGTTTTTTTTTTATTATAATATAATTTATATTATATTGGAAACCATTCTGAAACTGTTACCAGTGTTCATAACCATTTCTTTTCAATGGATTTACTTCAATGGCAGTATAATAGATTTCAACATGGACAATAGGCAGAAATGTTTATTGATCGTTAAATTATCATAATTGAATGATTTCTGAATGTCATGAGTGGGCCCACATGTGCATGCAGTAATCCACAGATTTCGCAAGATTTTTAGTCCATCATTGAGTCTATTTATTTACTTGTGTAAATCTATATTAATACAGTTTTTAAATTATTACAGTAATATTATTGACTAATATGAACATGTTAATCTTATTTATGTACAGTACAGTGTGTACAGTAATATTCTCTGTCTTTTAGTAGAGATATTATATGAGAGACTTGCTTTATTTACTAAATGAAGTGAATCTAATTGGATTTGCATTGTAAACATTAAATACATAACATTAAAAGTGGATATTTTTATTTCACAGATTAAGTTTTTAGTTACAATAAACGCAAAATCATTCTGTATAAATCTGCAGATTTTTAACTAAATTCTCCACAGAAATAGCAAGAAATAGATTGCAGTCTGCAGATTCGGTCTGATTATGAAGACTGAAAATACAGAGTATAAAACAAAGACAACAACATTTCATATTTACTATTTTAACAATTAAACAGTTTTTACATGCAGTAAAAGAGCACATTAAGAGTCTTAATGCTGCAGTGAAGATTATCTGAGAATCGTGATAGTTTATAGTGGTGCTGTAATCATTAACTCTGACGTGACACCAGTATAATTACACTATATACACACACACACACACACACACACACACACACACACACACACACACACACACACACACACACACAGTATATTATTGTGTTTGTATTATCCACTAAACATGTTTACTTTTAAATTGATATGCTCAAAGGTTTTGAACTAAATCCTACAGTGCACACATGCAGGATACCACAATAATGTGAAGAGTCATTTATATGCTAATTAGTGAATAAAGAATACCCTGCTATAAAATATATTGCTGTGTTTTTTAAGATCAGAGTGTCTGAATATTTTCTCATTTCTGTACTTGTTACTTTTTTATTTAAGTTTCGGTTCAGGTGTATTTGTATAATGCTTACAATACTTACTGTTTCAGAGCTGCTTTACAGAAGGTGCACATTACTGCATTACAATCAGATTAAGAAAATGGGTAACACTCTATAATAACTACACACTATGAGTCATTTATTAAACATTAACAAATAATGACTTCATTATCTGTTCAGCATTAACTCTACATTAATAAACGTTAGTCAACAGTTTCTAACTGAAGCTACACATGCTGTATTCTTAACCTATAACCACATTTATAATCTGATTAATAATTGAACTTTCATACTTTGTTAATAATTTATTTTTCATTACTAAATGATGTGTTGCATTATTTACAAACCAGTTATTTAAGCATTGTCGGTGGTTTTTAAAGAGCATTCAGAATGAGTTTGTAAATGCTTAATAAACTATTCAATTGAACATGTATATATGTTATTATTCAGGCATATACTAATAGTTAATTTGTATGTTAATAAAGTGAGGAATATGCTTTATAAATGACAATTAAAGGCTCAGTTAACTTCTAAACAGGAAAAAAGGAAATAAACAACTTTATTCATTCTTATTCATCTGAAGATACGCAAATGAAACTGTATTAAATAAAATAAAATCACTGTACTGTTGCATCTTATTATATTGTTCAATTAGAATGTTGTTATTTTATCCAATTTTATGTTATATTTTAACACTCCTGTTGTTCAGCAATGTTTAAACTTTACAGTCCTTTTATTTTTTAGATAAGATTGCAAAGATTATTGCTCATTTGATACCAAACCTTTAATTGTCATTTATAAGAGATTTATAAGCATAAATAGTCCTCACTTTAGATTAGGTCACAACACTGCATGAAGTTAAGTTAATTAACATATACTGTATAGGAACCATTAATATGGCTGAATAATAAAATATATAAACTTTAATTTCAATAGTTTATTCATCATTTACTAACTCATTTTAAATGATCTTAAAACCTTCAACTACTCTTAAATACGAATGGTTTGTAAATAAATCATTGCTTCATTTAGTAATGAAAAATCAACCGATCACAAAGTATGAAAGTACAATTATTAAGCAGATTATAAATGTGGTTATAGGTTAAGAATAGAGTATTTGAGTAGAGTAGTTTATTAATGTAGAGTTAATGCTTAATAAATAATGAATTCACCATTTGCTAATGCTTAATAAATGATTCATAGTGTAGTTAATATAAAGTATTACCGGAAAATGTTATTAGTTACCATCACTTTATGAGTTACTAATAACTTTAACCTTTCAAAGGTGCAGTATGTAAGTTCGACACCCAGTGGTTGAGCTAGTTATTGCACTCCTGAATCAAAACAAACCCAAGTGCAGGTTGCCAGATTGAGGAGCGAGTGATTTAAACAGTGTTCTAAATAAAAGCAGCAGCACTCGATATAAGGGATATTCTCCATATTAAAAGGAGTTTTTGTCCTAATCAACAGCTGAAATGTTTATATTAGAAACGGCTTCAGTTTCAGCTGAACAACAGAAAACTGACAATGCTCAGCTCAGGTGTTAAATAATGTGAGTCTGACAGGACATTTATCACCATATACTGAAAGCAGCAGCAGATAGTTCAGCTCAGATCTGGAGAATACAATAAAGCGTCTGAAACTGAACTCTAGAACTGAGACTCAGAGCAAAGCAACACATATCAGTGATTCAGCATCTACATTTACTCATGTTCAAGAGCTTTAATATGTATTCATTAGATTATAAAGCTGAGCGTTGTGCTGGAGTGCAGTGAGTGCACTATTCTGAGCTTCTGAATGGCTGGATTTACACTTCTGTGGTGTTTCGTCTGCTGTAAACAGCCCTAATGCTCATCACTGCGTATCTCTTCATGTAGCGTGTTGTTAGGACACAGGGTTACAATGTGACCTGCTCAGCTAATGTTTACGCTCGTAATATTTATATTATTTGCTCATTAATAACCTCATGTGGAACTCTGAATCTGCGTCTCATTTCAGAGTCTGCTTCTGTCCACCAGAGCTCACATTTCAGTCACAGACGCATGCTCTGAGAGTCTTCCTGACTGAATGAATGAATGAAATACGCTGTTTTCCACCATCTGGCAACCCGGGGTGCTGAAATATAATTGGCTAAACTGGCAGTGGGCGTGTTAAAGAGACCAAAACAAAGACAGCCGTTCCAGCACGTAACACACATGTTCACAGCAGAATATCTGACTTCAGCATTGTGTTTCAGATCAACAAGAATGTTCACTGAGCATGTTTCTGAATATCTGCACACATATGATGCTGTTTTATGAAGCAGAAGAGTCTGACACTCACATACAGCAGCTTTAACTAGTAACTAATAGCCTTTTTAACGTTATTTTATAATATTATTTTATTTGTGTTCTTTTATTTGGGGTTTGTGCTCAGAAACATGTCTCCATCCACCCATTATTTTTGCACATTTTGGATTATTGCATTAAACATACTTCATGGAAACTTCAAGATGTGCATGGAGACGTCTATCCACACAACTGAGAGGGATAATCTTCTAATCTGATCATAAAAACTGTATAAACTCTGCCTGTGGCGTCTCTGAACACATCAGACTACACTTCTCTGCCTGAGGTTAGATCAGGAATTGAGGAGTTTGTTCTCTTGTTCCTCAGTGGATAGAAACACTCATGTTTAATGCAGTATGATAGTTTTGTGCATTCATGTTATCTCTCTCCCTCTTTCTCTCTTCTTCGTCTTCTTGTTCAGGGTGATTCAGGCCCTGAGGGTCCGCGTGGGTTGCCAGGTATTGTGGGAGCTCAGGTAACGTTCGTCCCCTGATTAAAGCTCACATCTCTGATCTCATTGGCTGCACACTGAAGCTCTTCTTCTCTGATTGGCAGGGCCTGGGCGGAGGGGCGGGGCCTCCTGGATTGAAAGGTGATAAGGTGATTTAAATATTTCTATTATTGCCGTGAATATGCACACTATGATCATTCAGGGTTTACCTTTATACAGATACTGATGTTCTTCAGCTCTTCTGTTGGTTTACACTGGGAATATCCATTTCAAGACGACACCTTTCATTGGACAAGCACAGTTTCCTGACATTATACCTATTGTTTTCTGAAACATGTATGCAGGTTTAGACTTTAGTGTTCGTCAGCGGTGTCTGATAATAACAAGCGTCTGCTTTCAGAGAGTTTATTGTCTCTCCCCGAACACAGCTTTATGAGTTTGATCTTTATTTTGATCAGTTTATTTGACTAAACCTGAACATTTCTAGAATATTCTTCCAACTCTTTCACAATAATCCCTATAAACTCCTCAATACTGAAGGAAGACGAAATACAAAATGTGTGTAAGAGATGTGGAACAGTTTTATTTATATATATATATATATCCTAGCGATGGTTTGCAGCACTGTATAAAACATATGCTGGAATACCTGGCGGTTCATTCCGCTGTGGTGACCCCTGACTAATAAAGGGACTAAGCCGAAAAGAAAATGAATGAATGAATATATATAAGAGGGAAAGAGATAAGTGTAAATGAGTGTGTGCAATGGTTCAGTGTGTGTGTGTGTGTGTGTGTGTCGGCAGTGGTTTTGCTCTGTGTGTGTGTGTTCTGTGTTTATAATCTGCGCTGCTGTGTGATTCAGGGGGAACCAGGCCTGAGAGGTGAACCGGGAGAATCTGGTTACCCAGGAGACAAGGTGAACATCAGATTAACCACACACTCATGTACATACACACACACACACACACACACACATCTACATACACACAGAGACGCTCTCACAGACACATGTTTCACACAGTAAACACACACGCACACTGGTTCCCACAGTACAGACAGTAATGAGCTGGTGTGTGTGTGTGTGTGTGTGTGTGTGTGTGTGCGTGTGTGCGTGCGTGCGTGCGTGCGTGCGTGTGTGCGTGTGTGCGTGCGTGTGTGTGTGTGTGCTGGGCTGTAAGTGCACACATGTGTCCGCTGATCATCATAATGGTCTGCATCTGTTGACTCGCGTCTCAGGAATCTGCTCTGGAATAAATGATGTTTAGGTGTAAATTTAGATTTCATTGGTCCAGAATGTTCAGTTACTTCTATAAATCAGGCTTTATAAACACAGAAAGCATGATAAGTGAAGTGAAGGGTCTGATTAAATGTAGTAAATTAGTGCAAGTGTTAAAGTATGAGTGAAAATAGTCTGAATGCTGAATAACACACTCACTGTGAGCTGATCTTATTAATGATCATAGAGTGAGTGATCATAGTGATGGAGAACACCCTGTCTAATGTATAAAATCCAGATAGTGACTGAAGATTTCAGATGACATGTTTGACCCAAAGCAATGTTTAAATAGTTAAATAAAACTTTATTATGTACACTCCATTTGAATATTCAAATCAATATTCTATCCATTTCTCTGTGAATATAGGCAATATATTTAGGTGCATCTAAACAAAACAGATTTATTAAACAGATATATTTATGAAAATCATATTTTAGTCACCGAACATATTTAGAAATAAAAAGATAATGTATTAAAATGCATGTGAAATAAACAACGAACCAAATCAGATCACTTTTATTGTCACACCATCAGCAGCACGTGTGCTATGATGAGTGAAAAGCTTAGGTGCTGGCTCCAGACAGGGCATAATACTACAACATACAACAGCATCCTCCCCCCCCCAAAAAAACCAGGACAATGTAAAATTGACAATGTTGACAGCGATATGTACAATGAATAGGTGTCCACATCGCTGTAGGCAGTATTGTTTTAAGTATGGATGGGTTAAAGTGCAGTGCATGCTATATATTAATGGTGTGCAGTGAGGGGTGTGGAACTACAAAATCTCAACAAAGCGTTTTATATTAGCTGTTTCTCTTGACTTTTCTTCTTTATAGAATTTAATATAAGATTTCTTCCTAACATATTCATGTGGGTGTACACATGTTTAGAGCGTTATCATAAGTTATTTTGTTAGATGAGCTCCAGATTTGGCTTCAGTACTGATTAATCTAATGTTTATGCACAGATATAATATTTATGAGGGCTGAACTCATTTATTTACTCATTTACTCTATTACATTACATTCAATTGTTTAAGTACAATTACATACTGTACATTTATATCTAAAATAAATATATAAATAATACGTGGAAAACATGAGGCCTGTTAGACATGTGTTGTTTTAGGAATTGTTTTTAAGTTGCTCTAATTCCTAATCACATGAAGTGAATCAGTGTGTGTGTAAACAGAGTAATCCAGATCAACAAAGCCCAGATTTAGCTCTAAATATCAGATGATCCTGAAGTAACAGTGTGTGTGTTCAGGGGGCGGCTGGTAATCCTGGACCTACAGGACCACGAGGAAAACCGGGGGTTCAGGTAAGACCAGCTGTTCTTCTTCTGTTGATGATGATGAAGGTGATGATGTTTACAGCAGATTCTCTCTCTTTCTGAAAGGGGAAAACAGGTGAAGCGGGGCCGCAGGGGCCTCCAGGGCCTCCAGGACCCGAGGTGAGGATTATTGTCAGCTTATTCTGCTTGTTTTACAGAGAAACTCTCTTCATTTTGACTCATTATTTCTGAAAACAACACTAGATATTGTGCTTGTCTGGAAAATGCTGACTGATTTAAGGATATTGAGATATTTAGACATGAGACAAACTCTGAGTAAGAGCAGTATTTTACAGTGATCCTCTTACAGTTTCACTTCTGTGTCACATAAGCATCTATAACTGTTTTTAGTGTTTGTTTTAAGCATTATAAACTCCAGATCAGGGGTGCCCAAACTTTTACTTATGAAGGGCTAAAAACCAAACTTGATTGAGCCAAATAATATAGTTGTCATGGGTAATTTCCTAATCCAGTTAATAAGGTTAAAAAGAGACTCTAAAACATTACTTTATATTAACTTATACAGATTTTTTTTGCATTTCATAATGAACTCATTACAGTGAAAGCAAAACTAATCTAATTTCTAACAGAATTACTCTATTTTTTGCCTTGATTTGCTCACCGATGTCTCTTCTGCATCTGTCGGGTGGCAGTATTTACATTTTAAAACATCTGATTTATTCACAACATTTGATTGAAAGCTTTCATTTCTGTTTGCTTTTTTGTAGCTCAGCAATAAAACAAACAAAAAAAAGGTAACGTCAAATTACAAACGATGATCTCTGTGTTAAAGACATTGGCCCCAACCCTCTCCATCATTCTCACTCTCCTCTCAGATGGTATGTT
>NC_079457.1:202500-210549 GCF_903798145.1 Danio aesculapii
TTGAACAGAAAACAGTGTCGCTAATGCCTGATTTATTCTTCAGGGCTCCATTTTACTGATCTACATGTGAAGTATAAAGCACATGTTCACCCTGGGTGTGTCTGAATGCACTTGTGCTATTTTAAGTAGGGGTAAAACTGCTGTTGCACCAAGCGCCTGTTTAGAAAATGCTGTCCTTATTCTCCTAATGAGTTAAATACCATATCTATCTATCTATCTGTCTATCTATCTATCTATCTATCTATCTATCTATCTATCTATCTATCTATCTATCTATCTGTCTGTCTGTCTGTCTGTCTGTCTGTCTGTCTGTCTGTCTGTCTGTCTGTCTGTCTGTCTGTCTGTCTGTCTGTCCGTCTATCCGTCTGTCCATCTGTCCATCTGTTCATCCGTCCATCCGTCCATCCGTCCATCCATCCATCCATCCATCCATCCATCCATCCATCCATCCATCCATCCATCCATCCATCCATCCATCCATCCATCCATCCATCCATCCATCCATCCACCTATCCATCTATCTATCTATCTATCTATCTATCTATCTATCTATCTATCTATCTATCTATCTATCTATCTATCTATCTATCTATCTATCTATCTATCTATCTATCTATCTATCTATCTATATGTCTGTCTGTCTGTCTGTCTGTCTGTCTGTCTGTCTGTTTGTCTGTCTATCTATCTATTTATATGTCTGTCTGTCTATCTATCTATCTATCTATCTATCTATCTATCTATCTATCTATCTATCTATCTGTCCGTCCGTCCGTCCGTCCGTCCGTCTGATTGTCTCTAAGAAAGGACTGCTTTATGTCTAGGATCTGGCTATTAAGTAATATCAGTCTCCGCTGTGTAGAGATATAAAACAGCAGCTCAGATCTGATGATAAATGAGTTTGGCATCTCTGCTGATCTGAGCTCAGTTTGAGGCATTTCTCAGCTCAGTTGTCCAGATTTTGAGCTTAATTGTTCATCACTGAATCTTAAATGGTCAACATTAAAACTCTGAAAATAGACATATGCTATTAAAATGCTGAGGTTCCACACAATCTGTTGAGATAACAAAGGAACTGAGTTACTGATTAGTTTTTACAAATCTAAATGGATTGAACTTAAAACAATTAGGTGAGAAAACTCCAGAACTGAGTATTTTCAGCTCATTTTAAATGAGTAGTTTGAACAAACAGCAAACACCATTTTTGGAATGTATCAGATATATTGTCAAATACATTAAACTAACTTTAATATTTAAAAATGTATAACTTTTAAAAGTATTAATTATTAATTATTTAATTTTCCTCCAGCATTTTGTTTCACCACCAACTTTTTTTGGATGATTTTCACCTACATTTGATGACTTTCTAAATATTTTCTGCCATAAATACACTGTATGATCACTACGGCCAATTAAGTTGATCAATTCCCCTATAGCGCATGTGTTTGGACTGTGGGGGAAACCGGAGCACCCGGAGGAAACCCACACCCACACGGGGAGAACATGCAAACTCCACACAGAAACACACACTGACCCAGCCAGGACTCGAACCAGCGTCCTTCTTGATGCACTACCTACTGCACCACCACGTCGCCCTCAATCACATTCATGACGTGTCATATCATGATTATAAAGGCTTCATGACAGCCTTATGAACACAAGTGTTGCCTAATGTGTAATTAGAAATGAGTTATTAAAACGATCATGTTTAAACGTGTTCTCTTGAGGAACGTCTATAATAATAATAATAATGATAATAATAATACTACTACTACTACTACTACTAATAATAACAATAATAATAATGATGATGATGATAATAATAATAATAATAATAATAACAATAATAATAATGATGATGATAATAATAATAATAATAATAACAATAATAATAATGATGATGATGATAATAATAATAATAATAACAATAATAATAACAATAATAATAATAATAATAATAATAATAATAATAATAATAATAATAATAATAATCATGCTGTCTTTATATTTAAATGTAAAATAAATGCTGAGATGGAAAGTTAGTGCAGAGATGTGACAATGATGATGATGATGATGTAACGATGATGTAATGACGGCTCTTTGATGAATGAATGCTCTTGGAAACATCCTCGGGGCTCCCGGTGCATGCTGGGAAACATCTGACTGATGGAAAATCATGCTGTCGCGATGATTTATGAGCGCTGCTGTTCAGTGTGTGTGTGTGTGTGTGTGTGTGTGTGTGTGTGTGTGTGTGTGTGTGTGTGTGTGTGTGTGTGTGCGTGTGTTTGTGTGTGTGGACTATATTTACTGTATTCTGTCATAACACTCTATAACAGGATCAATGAGAGATTAATGGTGTTGTTGCTGGAGAATGATCAGTCAGTGGAGCGTCTTAAAGAGACAGCGGCAGCAGAGTTCAGCCATTATTGACTCTAAACACACACTCCTAAAGCGTCCTGTAATGTTCATTTCCTGTGTATTGTGCTTTTTGGTTTTTGATTTCAGTAAATGTGGAGTGTTTAAACGTGCAGAGCACATTGATAAAGCGTGACCACAGGTGGAAAACAGCACTGTCCTGTACATCAGTGTGTACATTAGCACACGAGTCAGGCATACTGTCTTTATTATATTCATTCATTCATTCTCCTTCAGCTTAATGCCCTTATTTATCAGAGGTCACAACAGCGGAAGGAACTGCCAACTATTCCAGCATATGTTTTACACTGCGGATGCCCTTCCAGCTGCAACCCAGTACTGGGAAACACCCATACACACTCATATCACACAACCAGCGACCTCTTGATGTGAGGCCACTGTGCGACACCACTGAGACACCGTGCTGCCTTATATTATTTAATATTATTTTATTATTTTGAATTTAATTATCAGAGTCTTTATTCAATTATTTATTCATTTATTTTTGATTGTCTTTTATATTTTGTCTTTTTTATTTTATAAATCTAGTCTATAATTTAATTTAATTATTTGTCTACTGGTTTTCAATTTAATTAAAAGGCCTATTATTATATTTTATTTTATTCTATTTTATTTTATGGCGACACGGTGGCACAGTAGGTAGTGCTGTCGCCTCACAGCAAGAAGGTCTCTGTTTTGAGTCCCGGCTGGGTCAGTTGGTGTTTCTGTGTGGAGTTTGCATGTTCTCCCCGTGTTGGTGTGGGTTTCCTCCGGGTGCTCCGGTTTCCCCCACAGTCCAAACACATGCGCTATAGCGGGATTGAGTATGCTAAATTGTCCATAGTGTGTGTGTGTGTGTGCGTGTGTGTGTTTGTGTGTGTTTGTGTATGTTTGAATGGGTGTGTATGGATGTTTCCCAGTGATGGGTTGTAGCTGGAAGGGCATCCGCTGCTTAAAACATATGCTGGATAAGTTGGCGGTTCATTCCACTGTGGCGACTCCAGATTAATAAAGGGACTAAGCTAAAAAGAAAATGAATGATATTATACTTTATTATTTTATTTAATTACATTTTTTTTTTATTTTATGTTGAGGTAAAGGTCATTTCAGCTGTACATGTATCAAAAGTTTAATTTTGATCAGTAATATCCATTGAAAAAGCTTAATTTGGACACATTAAAAGGCAATTTTCTCAATATTTAGATTATTTACCCCTCAGACTCCAGATTTTATAATGTATCTCAGCCAAATATTGTCAAAAAAACCCATAAATGAAGGGATAACTGATCTAATCAGCTTTCAGATGCTCAATTTCAAAAATAATGTCCATTATGACCGGTTTGTGGTCCATGTTGATATTTATTCATTCATTTTCCTTCGGCTTAGTCCCTTATTTATCAGAGGTTGCCACAGCAGAATGAACCGCCAACTATTCCTGTATATGTTTTACACAACGGATGTCCTATCCAGTACTGGGAAACACCCATACACACTCATTAACACACACACACACCATACACTACAGCCAATTTAGTTGATCAGTTCCCCTATAGCGCATGTGTTTGGACTGTGGGGGAAACCGAAGCACCCGGAGGAAACCCACACCAACACGGGGAGAACATGCAAACTCCACACAGAAACACCAACTGATCCAGCCTAGACTCAAATACGTCCTTCTTGCTGTGAGGCCACAGCGCTAACCACTGAGACACTGTGACACCCCTTATATTATATTATCATGAAGTATTTCACACACATCACTGTGCTTTTCTTCACTTCTGTTCCTGTCAGACAGCTTTTCTAAATCTGACATGAGAAACGCAGGAGTGTGTGTGTGTGTGTGTGCGTGTGTGTGTGTGTGTGTGTGTGTGTGTGTGTGTGTAACTTGCTTTTCTTCTCTGTGTTCTTCAGGGTCCAGTTGGACTGATAGGAATAACGGGAGTTACAGGACAGCCTGGAGAAAAGGTATAAACTCTATCTGCAGTACTACTCCATATATTCACCATTAATCCATCATGATCCATCAAATGAATAACTCTGTGTGTGTGTTCAGGGTGATCGAGGTCCTCCAGGTCCTCTGGGTCCTCCAGGAGAGAAAGGTTCAACAGTAAGAGTTTATTTCATGTTAATGTACATTACAGTAAGCTTTGATCAGTTTCTGCCTGGTCCTCCAGTATGAATACCTCGAAATCAGAACACACGCTCACTTCTGAACACATCTGTACTGTAGTGTGATGATTTTAAGTGAGGATGTGTGTGTAATCGTGTGTGTTTAACTGTGTGGTGTGTGTGACTGTGTGTGTTTCTCCTCATCAGGGGTATCCGGGTCTTCCTGGAGGTCCTGGAGATTTCGGTCCTCAGGGTCCAGCAGTGAGTGCAGCACTGAGCAGATTTATGAAAATAACCACAAAACACATCAGAGACACCACAGTACATGAGGATTACAGTAGAGGGCACTAGAGAGGGCGGACGAGTCTAGACCACAGAGTTTAAAGCAGATAGTTTACCTAGAGTAGTACACTATCTCTGAGTGAGTCGATGAGATTTTGACTAGTGAGTTGATGTGTTCACCTGTTGACTAGTGAGTAGACCAGTAGACCTGTTGAGTAATGAGTAGATGAGTTCACCTGTTGACCTGTGAGCAGACCAGTTGACCTGTTGACTGGTGAGTAGACCTGTTGACTAGTGAGTAGACCTGTTGACTAGTGAGTAGACCTGTTGACTAGTGAGTAGACCTGTTGACTAGACAAGTTCACCTGTTTACTAGTGAGTAGATGAGTTCACCTGTTGACTAGTGAGTGGTTGAGGTTACCTGTTGACTAGTGAGTTGATGAGTTCACCTGTTGACTAGTGAGTTGACTAGTGAGTAAACCAGTTGACATGTTGACTAGTGAGTAGATGAGTTGACCTATTGACTAGTGAGGAGTTAACATGTTGAGTAGTGAGTAGACCAGTTGACCTGTTGACTAGTGAGTAGACCAGCTGACTAGACAAGTTCACCTGTTTACTAGTGAGTAGATGAGTTCACCTGTTGACTAGTGAGTGGTTGAGGTTACCTGTTGACTAGTGAGTGGTTGAGGTTACCTGTTGACTAGTGAGTGGTTGAGGTTACCTGTTGACTAGTGAGTAGATGAGTTCACCTGTTGACTAGTGAGTTGATGAGTTCACCTGTTGACTAGTGAGTAGATGAGTTCACCTGTTGACTAGTGAGTGGTTGAGGTTACCTGTTGACTAGTGAGTGGATGAGGTTACCTGTTGACTAGTGAGTAGATGAGTTCACCTGTTGACTAGTGAGTAGATGAGTTCACCTGTTGACTAGTGAGTAGATGAGTTCACCTGTTGACTAGTGAGTGGATGAGTTCACCTGTTGACTAGTGAGTGGATGAGTTCACCTGTTGACTAGTGAGTAGATGAGTTCACCTGTTGACTAGTGAGTAGATGAGTTCACCTGTTGACTAGTGAGTTGATGAGTTCACCTGTTGACTAGTGAGTAGATGAGTTTACCTGTTGACTAGTGAGTTGATGAGTTCACCTGTTGACTAGTGAGTTGATGAGTTCACCTGTTGACTAGCGAGTGGATGAGTTCACCTGTTGACTAGTGAGTTGATGAGTTCACCTGTTGACTAGTGAGTGGATGAGTTCACCTGTTGACTAGTGAGTTGATGAGGTTACCTGTTGACTAGTGAGTAGATGAGTTCACCTGTTGACTAGTGAGTGGATGAGTTCACCTGTTGACTAGTCAGTGGATGAGTTCACCTGTTGACTAGTGAGTGGATGAGTTCACCTGTTGACTAGTCAGTGGATGAGTTCACCTGTTGACTAGTGAGTGGATGAGTTCACCTGTTGACTAGTGAGTTGATGAGTTCACCTGTTGACTAGTGAGTTGACTAGTGAGTTGATGTGTTCACCTGTTGACTAGTGAGTTGATGAGTTCACCTGTTGACTAGTGAGTGGTTGAGGTTACCTGTTGACTAGTGAGTAGATGAGTTCACCTGTTGACTAGTGAGTAGATGAGTTCACCTGTTGACTAGTGAGTGGTTGAGGTTACCTGTTGACTAGTGAGTAGATGAGTTGACCTGTTGACTAGTGAGTAGATGAGTTCACCTGTTGACTAGTGAGTTGATGAGTTCACCTGTTGACTAGTGAGTGGTTGAGGTTACCTGTTGACTAGTGAGTAGATGAGTTCACCTGTTGACTAGTGAGTAGATGAGTTCACCTGTTGACTAGTGAGTAGATGAGTTGACCTGTTGACTAGTGAGTAGATGAGTTCACCTGTTGACTAGTGAGTTGATGAGTTCACCTGTTGACTAGTGAGTGGTTGAGGTTACCTGTTGACTAGTGAGTAGATGAGTTCACCTGTTGACTAGTGAGTAGATGAGTTCACCTGTTGACTAGTGAGTAGATGAGTTCACCTGTTGACTAGTGAGTGGTTGAGGTTACCTGTTGACTAGTGAGTAGATGAGTTCACCTATTGACTAGTGAGTAGATGAGTTCACCTGTTGACTAGTGAGTTGATGAGTTTACCTGTTGACTAGTGAGTAGATGAGTTCACCTGTTGACTAGTGAGTAGATGAGTTGACCTGTTGACTAGTGAGTAGATGAGTTCACCTGTTGACTAGTGAGTTGATGAGTTCACCTGTTGACTAGTGAGTGGTTGAGGTTACCTGTTGACTAGTGAGTAGATGAGTTCACCTGTTGACTAGTGAGTAGATGAGTTCACCTGTTGACTAGTGAGTAGATGAGTTCACCTGTTGACTAGTGAGTAGATGAGTTCACCTGTTGACTAGTGAGTAGATGAGTTCACCTGTTGACTAGTGAGTAGATGAGTTCACCTGTTGACTAGTGAGTTGATGAGTTTACCTGTTGACTAGTGAGTTGATGAGTTCACCTGTTGACTAGTGAGTTGATGAGTTCACCTGTTGACTAGTGAGTAGATGAGTTCACCTGTTGACTAGTGAGTAGATGAGTTCACCTGTTGACTAGTGAGTAGATGAGTTCACCTGTTGACTAGTGAGTAGATGAGTTTACCTGTTGACTAGTGAGTAGATGAGTTCACCTGTTGACTAGTGAGTTGATGAGTTCACCTGTTGTCTAGTGAGTAGATGAGTTCACCTGTTGACTAGTGAGTTGATGAGTTCACCTGTTGACTAGTGAGTAGATGAGTTCACCTGTTGACTAGTGAGTTGATGAGTTGACCTGTTGACTAGTGAGTTGATGAGTTCACCTGTTGTCTAGTGAGTAGATGAGTTCACCTGTTGACTAGTGAGTAGATGAGTTCACCTGTTGTCTAGTGAGTAGATGAGTTCACCTGTTGTCTAGTGAGTAGATGAGTTCACCTGTTGTCTAGTGAGTAGATGAGTTCACCTGTTGTCTAGTGAGTAGATGAGTTCACCTGTTGTCTAGTGAGCAGAGATGTATAGTAACGAAGTAGAACTACTTCACTACTGTACTTAAGTACTAAAAGGCAGTATCTGTACTTTACTGGATTATTGTTTTTTTCTCCTACTTCCACTTTACTTAAGTACATATTTTCGATGAGTTTAATACTTTTACTCCGATAGATTTTTTATGAGCTGCATCTTTACTCGTTACTAGAGGTGTCAAAATGGTCGATATCGGTTCAGTAATAGATCATAA
>NC_079457.1:210649-240649 GCF_903798145.1 Danio aesculapii
ACCACAAACACCTTAGCAACCATGTAACATCACTCTAGCAACTGCATAGCAACACATTAGAAACACCTTAGCAACCTCACAGCACCATAACAATCACTTAGAACACCTTAACAGCTGCATAGCAACAAGCCAGCACAACATAACTTCAGTAACAACCTATCAACATACATACACTCAGAATACCTTAGCAACAACATAAAATCACCCTAGCAACCACATATCAACATAAAAACACTCAATACTTTACCAAGCACATAGTTTCACCCTAGCAACCACATATCAACATACATACACTTAGAAAACATTAGCAACAACATAACATCACCCTAGCAACCACATAACAACAAAACACTCATAACACCTTAACAACAGGATAACATCACCCTAGCAACCACATAACAACAAAAACACTCATAACACCAAACAACCACATAACATCACCATAGAAACCACAAAACAACATAAAAACACCCCGAATACATTAGCAAACACATAACACAACATTACCTTAACAACAAAATAAATTTCCCCATAGCAACCACATAGCAACATAAAATCCACTCTGTATACCTTAGCAATCATGTAGTATCACACTAGGAACCACATAGCAACATACAGTATAAACACTTAGAATACTTTAACAACAACATAACATCACCTTAGCAACCACAGAACAACAAAAACACCCATAACACCTTAACAACAACATAACATCACCCTAGCAACCACAGAACAACAAAAACACTCATAACACCTTAACAACAACATAACATCACCCTAGCAACCACAGAACAACAAAAGCAACTCATAACACCTTAACAACAACATAACATCACCCTAGCAACCACAAAGCAACATAAAAACACCCAGAATACATTAGCAAACACATAACATAACATTACCTTAACAAAAAACTAAACTTCACCATAGCAACCGCATAGCAAAATAAAATCCACTCTGTTTACCATGGCAACCATGTAGTATCACACTAGGAACCACAAAGCAACATACAGTATAAACACTTAGAATACATTTACAACAACATAACATCACCCTAGCAACCACAGAACAACAAAAACACTTATAACACCTTAACAACATAACATCACCATAGCAACCAAAGAACAACATAAACTACTCAGAAAACGTAAGCAACCACATAACATCACCTTAGAAAAAAACATAACTTCACTCTAGCAACCACTCAGAATACCTTAGCAACCACATTACAACATTAAAACACTTAGAAAGCATTATAAATCACTTAGCATCAGCCTACTAACCACAAAGCAACATAAAAACCACAACCGTATACCTTAACACCCATGTAGTATCACCCTAAAAAACCACAAAGCAACATATAAACACTTAGAATACCTTAGCAACAGCATACCATCACCCTAGCAACCATGTAATAACATCTAAACACTCAGAAAACAATAGCAACCACATAACGTTACACTAGCTACCACCGAGCAACATACAATTACTAATAAAACTTTAGGTACCACATATCATCACCTTAGAAACAAAATAACTTCACCCTAGCAACCACTTAGAATACCCTAACAACCACAATGTAAGTAGAACCACTCAGTATACCTTAACAACCATGTAGAATCACCCTAGCAACCACAAAGCAACATATAAACACTTAAAATACCTTAGCAACAACATACCATCACCCTAGCAACCATGTAAAAACACCCAAACACTCAGAAACCATAGCAACCACATAACATTACACTCGCAACCACCGAGTGACATACATTTACTCATAAATCCTTTGCAACCACATAACATCACCTTAGAAACAAAATAACTTCACCCTAGCAACCACTTAGAATATACTAATGACCGCAATGTAACTTGAACCATTCAGTATACCTTAGCAACCTTCTAGTATCACCCTAGCAACCACAAAGCAATATATAAAGACTTAGAATATCTTAGTAACAGTATACCAACATCCTAGCAACCATGTAAAAACATCCAAACACTCAAAAAAACATAGCAACCACATAACATTACACTAGCAACCACCAAGTTACATGAAATTATTCGTAAAACCATAGCAACCACATAACATCACTTAGAAACAGCATAACTTCACTCTAGAAACCACACGGAAAACCCTAACATTAACAATGTAACATAGAACCACTCAGTATACATTAACATCCATGTAGTATCACCCTAGCGACCACATAGCCACATAAAAACACTCAGTATAGCTTAACAACCACATAGTATTACCCTAGCAACCACATAGCAACATAAAACACTTAGAATACCTTAGCAACAGCATAACATCACCCTAGCCACGACAGAGCGAGATTAAACCACTCAGAAAGTCTTAGCAAGTAATTAACAACACCCTAATAACCACATAACCACAAAAAACACTCATTATAGCTTTACAACCACATAGTATTACCCTAGCAACCACATAACACACATAAAAACACTTACAATACATTAGCAACCACATAACATCCCACTAGCAATGACAGAACAACATAAAACCACTCAAAAAACTTCAACAACCACATCACATCATCTTATCAACAACAGAGCAAGATGGTAACATGTCACAGAAGATGGCAGTAAGTCCAGCGAGCACCAAAGCGGTTTTCCTGATTCTGCTTTATTCCCCCTCCAGGAAATTCCTCAAGTGTTTTCATCAGAAACAGCCACAGCCACACTCAGATTCATATTTGTTATGTCAACACTGCTGTAATGCGTGTGTGTGTGTGTGTGTGTGTGTGTGTGTGTATGTGTTGTAGGGTCATGCTGGGGTCACAGGTGCGCGGGGAACCATCGGTCAGCAAGGATCTCCTGTGAGTCTGATGTGTTACGGTAGATTTTCATCATTTATTCTGCACATGCAATATCCTCTGCATGATGCATGTAGTTCTGCTGGACATTCCACTCACACATGCATGCTGTAGATGCATTTTTAATTTCCATCAGAACTACACCTTATTATGCCTTATAAAGGTATTTCCATGTAGACCATATAGACTATTTTCTATGGCTATGATTCTGAGCAGAGCTTTATTGTTGCGTAACATCCCTGATTAAGTTTCCGGAAAGCTGACTTAGTGAAGCCAGTGTACGGTTAATTTTGGCGTCTGTCCACACGTCTCTGCTGTGACTTGCATAATGAAATTAAATCAGACCTGTTCATTTCTGCAGGGATCTCCTGGGTTACCTGGTGAAGTAGGACCCAAGGGGGACACAGGAGTTCAGGTTTGTTTGTGTCTTGTGTAATATTTGCATTATTTGCATTATTCATGTGTGATGTAGTACATCTGCTGTGTCCACAATAGGATTTTTCTGCTAGTGTGAAATACTGAACTCCAGAGTTAACTGAGTTAATCTTACGATTAACGGATACTAAAACTAACATTCAAATTAAATCTATAATAAAACATTCTCCTCATAAGAAATGACTGAAGTAAACAATTTTTAAAGCTCTATAAAAATTAAAAACAGGATTTAAACAACATAAACATTTTAAAACATATTGAATGATAAAAATTATAAACTTACTAAACTTAAAATGCAAACTGACACCTAACTTTAGCAAACACGCTAATGCAGGATGAAAAGATAACACCTTAGAACCACATAAAATCACCCCAGCAACTAGACTGCTACATGTAAAAAATCACAAACAACACTTTAGCAACCACTTAACAACATGATAAAGCCGCAAACAACACTCTATCAATGACATTGCATCATCCAAGCCACCACATAACAACACAGTAAAACAGACAAACAACACCTTAGTAACATCATAACATCACCTTAGCAACCACATAGCAACGTGTTAAAAACCACACATAACACCTTAGCAATGACATAGCATCACCCTTGCAGCCACATAACAACACAGTAAAACCCACAAACAACACCTTAGCAATGACATTGCATCACCCTAGCAACCACATACCAACACCGTAAAACCCACAAACAACACCTTAGCAACATCATAACATCACCTTAGCAACCACATAGAAACGTGTTAAAAACCACACATCACACCTTAGCAATGACATAGCATCACCCTAGCAACCACATACCAACACCGTAAAACCCACAAACAACACCTTAGCAACATCAAAACATCGCCTTAGCAACCACATAGCAACCTGTTAAAACCACACATAACACCTTAGCAATGACATAGCATCACCCTAGCAACCACATAGCAACACAGTAAAACCCACAAACTACACCCTAGCAATGGCATTCCATCACCCTAGCAACCACATACCAACACAGTGAAAACCACAAACAACACCTTAGCAACATTATAACATCATCTTAGCAACCACATAGCAACCTGTTAAAAACCCACACATAACACCTTAGCAATGACATAGCATCACCCTAGCAACCACAAACCAACACAGCAAAAACCACAAACAACACCTTAGCAACATCATAATGTTACCTACCACGTACCAAAGTGTAATAACCACACATAACACCCTAGCAATGGTAATGCTTCACCCTAGCAACCACATACTAACACAGTAAAACCCACAAACAACACCTTAGCAACATCATAACATCACCCTAGCAACCACATACCAACACAGTAAAACCCACAAACTACACCTTAGCAATGGCATTGCATCACCCTAGCAACCACATACCAACACAGTAAAACCAACAAACAACACCTTAGCAACATTATAACATCACCTTAGCAACCACATTGCAACGTGTTACAAACCACACATAACACCTTAGCAATGACATAGCATCACCATAGCAACCACACACCAACACAGTAAAACCCACAAACAACACCTTAGCAACATCATAATTTTACCTAAGTAACCACATAGCAACCTGTTAAAAACCACACATAACACCTTAGCAATGACATAGCATCACCCTGGCAACCACAAACCAACACAGTCAAACCCACAAACAACACTTTAGCAACACTTTAGCAATATCACCTTAGCAACCACATAACAACACAGTAAAACCAGAAATAACATCCTAGCAATGACATTGCATCACCCTAGCAACCACATAACAACACAGTTAAAACTACAAACAACGCCTTAGTAACATCATAACATCACCTTAGCAACCACATAGCAGCGCGTTAAAAACCACAAACAAAACCTTAGCTATGATATGGCATCACCCTAGCAACCACATACCAACACAGTAAAAACCATAAACGACACTTTAACAACATAACACGTTAAAAACCACAAACAACACCTTAGCAACAACAAACACAAAAAATCCCACAATTTCTGACAGTTCAAATCAGAACTGAAAAAACTAAATTATAATCTGATTAAAAATATTAGTAAAAATAGCAATTTGTGTAATATAGTATACATTCTAATCGATAAACTCAATAACTCTCTCTCTCTCTCTCTCTCTCTCTCTCTCTCTATATATATATATATATTATGGATTGATATATTAAGTGTAATATAAGTGTGAGGTGATCTGGGTCAACACTGCATACATTAGTGCATATACTGTATACAGGTTTCCATCATTAAGAAAATAAGCATTCATGTAGTCATGATGATACATGTTAAAATGTTAGTGTTATAGCTACATGAATATCTTGATTTGAGCACAGCAGACGAGAGTTACGTAACAGAAAGAATTCTACATTCTCATCTGCTTGTGTTTCTTCTTGCTCATTTATCCTGTTAGTCTCCTGTAAACTCCCTGAAGTGTCCCGTTCAGATATCAGCTAGGAGCGCAGTGAAAACCGGAGCTTTTGGCCACCCAGCAGGAATTTATCGGATTATCAGACAGTGTGTGTTATCCAGAGCATTACAGCAGTTCTGTGCTCAGAGACGCTTGAAGAAAAGAAGATTATTGAGGATTCTTTATCACAGAATGGAAGAAAATCTGTCTTTATATTCACACAAAAGCAGTCTAATGGTAACAGACATATATATAAGAGTATTAAATAACTGTGTGTGTCTGTGTGTGTGTCTGTGTGTGTGTCTGTGTGTGTGTGTGTGTGTGTGTGTGTGTGCGTGTGTGTGTGTGTGTGTGTGTGTGTGTGTGTGTGTGTGTGTGTGTGTGTGTGTTAGGGTCTTGCTGGTAAAAAAGGATCCCGAGGTCTTGCTGGAGCTCCAGGTCCTGAAGTGAGTGCTTTCCATCTTTACACTCACACTGAGCACATCAATATATTTTCATGTTAAATACATGATTTTACAATTTAGGCTGAAAGTGTCTGTTCTGGAGCAATTATAACAGCAAAATACCGTGACATCTTTATAAGCATTGCTCTGTGGGTCTGTTCAAACCATAAAAAGAAAGCTTGTTCAAACCATAAAAAGAAAATTAAATAAAGTCAAAAAAAGTTGTAATTCTGAGGACAGAAGTCTGAAATATCAAATGTACATAATAAATCTACATGGTGCACACACTCTTACACATATATTGTCAGAACTCATTTTTATGTTGGATGCGATCAGTAGGGATTAATCTTCGCCCAACATTGGAATTAAGTCAAAATTGTGGTTATGAAAATGCTAAATTGTGAGGAAATATCTGAATTGTGTAGTTGTTGTGCTGCTGGAAACAGGCTTTAGTAGTTTTCTCAGTGTGCTCCTTATGTGTGTCTGCTCCTCAGGGTGCCGGTGGTCTGCCGGGGCCTCGAGGGCCCATCGGGTATCCCGGATCTGATGGTCAGCCTGGTCTTCCTGGTTTACCAGGTTCACCTGGATCCAAAGGCCGCCCGGTGAGTGTGAAATTGGGTCATGAATTGGGTCGAGTCACAGTGGTGAAGGATGCAAGTGCAGCTATATTGAACACATATTAGCATTCCTGGTGAAAATGGGCAACCAATAGTTCACAAGAAAAAAACAAAGTAAAACTCAGAAAATACTAAGTATCCTGAAGATCCTGAACCACAGATATTACAAAACCCTGCTTTGAAGCATATTCAAAGACCTAGGTCACGTGACTAAATGATTCAAAGTAGAGACCTGCACGGGAAGGGTTTTTCTGTCTCTCTCCCGCAAGACCCTTTTCCTCTCCCACCCGTTCCCTCACGACCCTTTCAGACAATATTCTGTCCTGCACCCTCAAGATTCCATCCAACATCGACAAGATTCTGTCCCACTCATGCAAGATTTTGTCCCACTCCCTCAAGATACTGTCTGACACTAATAAAATTCTGTCCTGCTCCTCATAAGATTCTGTCTCACTCCTATCCAATCCCACAAAATTCTGTCTGCTTCGCGCAAGATTATGCCCTGCTCCTGTAAGATTCTGTCCTGCTCCCACAAAATTCTGTCCTGCTCCTGCAAGATTCTGTCCCACTCCTGTAAGATTCTGTCCTGCTCCCGCAAGATACTGTCTCACTCCAGCAAGATTCTGTTCAGCTCCCACAAGATTCTGACCCACTCCTGCAAGATTCTGTCCTGCTCCCACAAGATTCTGTCCTGCTCCCGCAAGATTCTGTCTCACTCCAGCAAGATATTGTTCAGCTACCACAAGATTCTTTTCAGCTTCCACAAGATTCTGACCCACTCCTGCAAGATGCTGTTCCACTCTCGTAAGACTCTGTCCTGCTCCCGCAAGACTCTGTCCTGCTCCTGCAAGATTCTGTCCTGCTCCTGCAAGATTCTGTCCTGCTCCTGCAAGATTCTGTCCTGCTCCCGCAAGATTCTGTCCTTCTCCTGCAAGATTCTGTCCTGCTCCTGCAAGATTCTGTCCTGCTCCCACAAGATTCTGTCCTGCTCCTGCAAGATTCTGTCCTGCTCCTGCAAGATTCTGTCCTGCTCCTGCAAGATTCTGTCCTGCTCCCGCAAGATTCTGTCCTGCTCCTGCAAGATTCTTTCCTGCTCCTGCAAGATTCTGTCCTGCTCCCGCAAGATTCTCTCCTGCTTCCGCAAGATTCTGTCCTGCTCCCGCAAGATTCTGTCCTGCTCCTGCAAGATTCTGTCCTGCTCCCACAAGATTCTGTCCTGCTTCTGCAAGATTCTGTCCTGCTCCTGCAAGTTTCTGTCTTTCTCCCACAAGATTCTGTCCTGCTCCTGCAAGATTCTGTCCTGCTCCCGCAAGATTTTGTCCCACTCTCGCAAGATTCTGTCCTGCTCTCACAAGATTCTGACCTACCCCTGTAAGATTCTGTCCCACTCCTGCAAGATTCTGTCTCACTCCTGTAAGATTCTGTCCCACTCCCGCAAGATTCTGTCCTTCTCCCGCAAGATTCTGTCCTGCTCCTGCAAGATTCTGTCCTGCTCCTGCAAGATTCTTTCCTGCTCCTGCAAGATTCTGTCCTGCTCCCGCAAGATTCTCTCCTGCTTCCGCAAGATTCTGTCCTGCTCCCGCAAGATTCTGTCCTGCTCCTGCAAGATTCTGTCCTGCTCCCACAAGATTCTGTCCTGCTCCCACAAGATTCTGTCCTGCTCCTGCAAGATTCTGTCCTGCTCCTGCAAGATTCTTTCCTGCTCCTGCAAGATTCTGTCCTGCTCCCGCAAGATTCTCTCCTGCTTCCGCAAGATTCTGTCCTGCTCCCGCAAGATTCTGTCCTGCTCCCACAAGATTCTGTCCTGCTCCCACAAGATTCTGTCCTGCTCCTGCAAGATTCTGTCCTGCTCCTGCAAGTTTCTGTCCTTCTCCCACAAGATTCTGTCCTGCTCCTGCAAGATTCTGTCCTGCTCCCGCAAGATTTTGTCCCACTCTCGCAAGATTCTGTCCTGCTCTCACAAGATTCTGACCTACCCCTGTAAGATTCTGTCCCACTCCTGCAAGATTCTGTCCCACTCCTGCAAGATTCTGTCTCACTCCTGCAAGATTCTGTCTCACTCCTGTAAGATTCTGTCCCACTCCTGCAAGATTCTGTCTCACTCCTGTAAGATTCTGTCCCACTCCTGCAAGATTCTGTCTCACTCCTGCAAGATTCTGTCCCACCCCTGTAAGATTCTGTCCTGCTCCTGCAAGATTCTGTCCTGCTCCCACAAGATTCTGTCCTGCTCCAGCAAGATTCTGCCCTGCTCCCACAAGATTCTGTCCTTCTCCCACAAGATTCTGTCCCACCCCTGTAAGATTCTGTTCAGCTCCCACAAGATTCTGACCTACTCCTGTAAGATGCTGTCCTACTCCTGCAAGGCTTTGTCCTGCTCCTACAAGATTCTGTCCTTCTCCTGCAAGATGCTGTCCTACTCCTGCAAGGCTTTGTCCTGCTCCTGCAAGATTCTGTCCTGCTCCTGCAAGATTCTGTCCTTCTCCTGCAAGATTTTGTCCTGCTCTTGCAAGATTCTGTCCCAGTGCGTTGGGTCCTGCGAGATGCAATAATGAATGAATGATAATCCATCAGTTGTCTGTTTCTCTGAATGAATGATGAATTTGATCAGTATCGTCCTATTTTTACTGATAAACTAGAGTTTCTGGGCTCTGATTGGCTGCTGCTTTTTGATTGGCATGTCTGCAGGGTCACCGTGGAGATATTGGTCTAGAGGGAAGGGCAGGACTCCCTGGTCTGCGAGGTGAAGCTGGTCTACCTGGAGTACCTGGAGAAGGAGGACCCGAAGGGTCAAAGGTCAGTCACAGAATATATAAAAATAATACTTGATGACCATATAAATATGCACATGTCTGACCCTTGACCTGTGTATGTGTGTGCAGGGAGAAATGGGTTTACCAGGAGACAGAGGACCTGCGGGTGTGAAGGGCATGGAGGGAGCAACGGGGGACCAAGGCCTGAAAGGAGAGAAAGGTGCTAAAGGAGAACCAGTGAGTCTCGATATTTAACCAGTTCTCATTGCTTGATGAAGTCTACATTTGAACAAGTTATTTTAGAAACTGCTGTTTATGAATAAAATGATCTCAAATGTTTAGAATATGTTATTATATTGATTTTTCTCATTGGCTCTCTGTCATGACCCATTGTTCTGATTGGCTCTCCGACATGATCCAGTGTTCTGATTGGGTGTCAGTCTTCTGATTGGCTCTCAGTCGTGAACCAGTTCTCTGATTGGCTGTCAGTTATGGTCCAGTGTTCTGACTGGCTTTTAGATGTCTCGGTGTTCTGATTAGCTGTCAGTCATGTGACCTGTGTGTGTTTTCCTGCAGGGTGAGGTGGGAGATGCCGGCATGCTGGGACTGATTGGATTTCCAGGACCGAAGGTCAGTATGTAGAAACTATGCATGTGAAAACCCCTGTGATACTATTGAATGAGTCAGGATGGGTCACTAACCCGTGTATAACTAATCTAGATCACAATATCAGCTAAAACATGCAATACAGTGGTTGATAATACTAAACCCGAGTCTGCTGTTAAATAAATGCTCCTCTGGGTCTCAGGGTCCAGATGGAGATCTGGGCTATACTGGGGTTCCTGGACTCAAGGGACCAGCCGGTGTTCTGGTGAGTGTCGTCTCATCTAGTTCTTAATGAATAAGTGTGTGTGTCTGACGCCGGTGTGTTTTGCAGGGTTTCTCTGGTCCTGTGGGTCCGGTGGGGATGATCGGGCCGATCGGGAAGCCTGTGAGTGTTTATTCTGCTTCTGGAGTCTCAGTGTGGCCTGACGGAGCAGAGATCAAGTGTGTTTTCTGTGTTTTCAGGGCGTTCGGGGACCTAAAGGAGGCCGTGGAGAGATGGTAAGATCTTCAGCTCACTGCATTCATCTGTTTACACACCTCAAGACCTAGAATATTAGTGTGTGTGTGTGTGTGTGTGTGTGTATGTGTGTGAGAGAGAGAGAGAGAGAGAGAGAGAGAGAGAGAGAGAGAGAAAAAAAGAGAGAGAGACTGTGTGTGTGTGAGAGCGTGCAATCGTGTAAAAGTGTGTGTGTGTGTGAGAGTATGTAAGAGTGAAAATGTGTAAGTTTGTGTGAGGGTATGTAACTGTGTGTAAGAGGGTGTAAGTGTGTGTAAAGCTATGTAGGTATGTGTGTGTGTGTGTGTGTGTGTGTGTGTGTGTGTGTGTGTGTGTGTGTGTGTGTGTGTGTGTGTGTGTGTGTGTGTGAAGTGCACAAACTAGACTGAGAAAAAGCATACACTCAACACACTGCAATACCAGCAGTGACCTGTGAGGTGCGCCAATGTCACACACACAAACACGCACCCACACACACACACACGCACACACACAAACACACACACACAAGCACGCGCACACACACACACAGGAGTATAATATTGAACATGTTATTTATTTGTTTAGTAGTGTGTAATGAGTGTGTGAGTGTAAATGTGTGTGTTTTGTATGTGTTCAGGGGCCACAGGGGCCGCAGGGCAGTCCAGGGCCACAGGTACTCCCTGCATCACACATCACTACACTATAATTGATCAGTTAATCCTGCTCTTTATCCCTGAAGAACTGTTATAAAACATTCCTCTTATTTCTTTGTTCAACTAAAATCCTCTTGCATCAAATGTGTATGAATATGGAGTAATATCAGGAGACTTTTTAAACTCCTCATTTGTGAAACTTTATGAAATGCTATATCTCTTCATAACTTAACAATAGTAATAATATAAACAGAAATCATCTGCAAAACTTCTTTAGTAAATCCTTTAATTGATTTGATTGTATTTCTTCTGTGTTGAAATGGTTCTGAGTGTGTTATGAGCGTTACAGTAGATTATTCAGTATTATAACACTGGAATATAGATATTAATCTGCCTACAGATGGGGGTCAGGGCTAGTTTAGCGTAACATATAAATGTTTTTATGATTTCAGTGGATCGTGAAACAGATTTTCTGTGTTTTTACAGGGACCTCCAGGTTCTCCAGGCCCGTCGGTAAGACAAACCACAGATTTTAATATGTACATTATCATTATTTTACATTGAAGTGTTTGGATTTTTGGATTTTAATGATACTTTATTGTTTGATAGAAAAAAATATGACATGAAATTAATTTTGTTTGTTTGTTTATTTATTTTATATTTATTTTAAGTATAATTAAACTTTTTATTTGTTTATTTATTTAAATATTTAATAATGTTTTTATAATATATTTTTAATATTTCAGAGACGCTGCTTCTCCAGTCCATGTGTCTTGATTTAGAAATGTTTGTATGTTAGAAATGTAATTTAATGAAGTTTTGTTTATAATTTGTTTATTTATTTTAATATTTAATCATATTTTTGTTATAGATTTCTAATATTTCAGAAAACAAGGCTTTGCGGTGCAAAGTGTCAGTGCATGTGTCTTGATTTAGGAATGTTTGTTGTAGTGTAATAATGAGTGTAAATCTGCATGTTTTGCTGCATCTGTGTTTCCTCAGAGACTCTTGAGGCCCGCTGTGGAGCCGCTGCTGGAGCCGGACGCTGATCTGCAGCTGGAGGTTAACATTTATTACAAGTTCATCTTTCTATAGCGCTTTTACAATGTAGATAATGCCAAAGCAGATTAACATAGAGGTTCTAGTAAACTGAAACCGCTTCAGTCCAGTTTTCACAGATTTGTTTAGTTCAGTCAAAGTCCCTTTAAGGCAAGTAATTTCACTCGACGGCCATCTTTGAAACGCCTCTCATCCGTTCAGTCTGAATGGGGAAACATCAAATTCTCCATAACATGACATATCTGGACTCACCAATAAAATGAAGCAGCAAACGTCTCCTGAGTTTCACTCATAATGAAGCTGCAGAACCTGTCATAAACACACGTCTGCGCTGAGCCCCTCCCCTGGAGAATCCTCAGTCTATAGCGATCGCTGATTGGCTCCTGTACTAGAAGGCAGGGCTTAATTTGCCATATTGAACACATTTCCCCATTCAGAAGTATACGAGTGACACGTCTTGTGTATTCTATGGTCTTTAGTTCAGTTCAGTGTAATAGAAAGCCCAAACATGCAGCAATATAAACAGGTTTTCTGTGCTCAGGGTTTCCAGAACACCGAGCAGCAGAGCGCAGAGATCCTGCGGACCATTCAGTATCTGAGCGGCGTCATTTACAGCATGAAAACACCACTGGGAACTCGAGAAAACCCGGCGCGATTCTGCCGAGACCTGCGGGACTGCAAACACACCAGCAGAGACGGTAACACAACCAATATACACAACACAACCCTGCTGAGAAACACAGTCAGACACACTGATTACACACAACACAACACTACTGAAGTGAACACTACTGAAGTGAACACTACTAGAGTGAACACTACTGAAGTGAACATTACTGAAGTGAACACTACTGAAGTGAACACTATTGAAGTGAACACTACTGAAGTGAACACTACTGAAGTGAACACTACTAGAGTGAACACTACTAGAGTGAACACTACTGAAGTGAACACTACTAGAGTGAACACTATTGAAGTGAACACTACTGAAGTGAACACTACTAGAGTGAACACTATTGAAGTGAACACTATTGAAGTGAACACTACTGAAGTGAACACTACTGAAGTGAACACTACTGAAGTGAACACTACTAGAGTGAACACTACTGAAGTGAACACTACTGAAGTGAACTCTACTGAAGTGAACACTACTGAAGTGAACTCTACTGAAGTGAACACTACTGAAGTGAACTCTACTGAAGTGAACACTACTGAAGTGAACACTACTGAAGTGAACACTACTGAAGTGAACACTACTGAAGTGAACACTACTAGAGTGAACACTACTGAAGTGAACACTACTAGAGTGAACACTACTGAAGTGAACACTATTGAAGTGAACACTAGAGTGAACACTATTGAAGTGAACACTATTGAAGTGAACACTACTGAAGTGAACATTACTGAAGTGAACACTACTGAAGTGAACACTATTGAAGTGAACACTACTGAAGTGAACACTACTGAAGTGAACACTACTAGAGTGAACACTACTAGAGTGAACACTACTGAAGTGAACACTACTAGAGTGAACACTATTGAAGTGAACACTACTGAAGTGAACACTACTAGAGTGAACACTACTGAAGTGAACACTACTGAAGTGAACACTATTGAAGTGAACACTACTGAAGTGAACACTACTGAAGTGAACTCTACTGAAGTGAACACTACTGAAGTGAACACTATTGAAGTGAACACTATTGAAGTGAACACTACTGAAGTGAACACTACTGAAGTGAACACTACTGAAGTGAACACTACTAGAGTGAACACTACTGAAGTGAACACTACTGAAGTGAACTCTACTGAAGTGAACACTACTGAAGTGAACTCTACTGAAGTGAACACTACTGAAGTGAACTCTACTGAAGTGAACACTACTGAAGTGAACACTACTGAAGTGAACACTACTGAAGTGAACACTACTGAAGTGAACACTACTAGAGTGAACACTACTGAAGTGAACACTACTAGAGTGAACACTACTGAAGTGAACACTATTGAAGTGAACACTAGAGTGAACACTATTGAAGTGAACACTATTGAAGTGAACACTACTGAAGTGAACATTACTGAAGTGAACACTACTGAAGTGAACACTATTGAAGTGAACACTACTGAAGTGAACACTACTGAAGTGAACACTACTAGAGTGAACACTACTAGAGTGAACACTACTGAAGTGAACACTACTAGAGTGAACACTATTGAAGTGAACACTACTGAAGTGAACACTACTAGAGTGAACACTATTGAAGTGAACACTACTGAAGTGAACACTACTGAAGTGAACACTACTGAAGTGAACACTACTGAAGTGAACACTACTAGAGTGAACACTACTGAAGTGAACACTACTGAAGTGAACTCTACTGAAGTGAACACTACCGAAGTGAACTCTACTGAAGTGAACACTACTGAAATGAACACTACTAGAGTGAACACTACTGAAGTGAACACTACTAGAGTGAACACTACTAGAGTGAACACTATTGAAGTGAACACTATTGAAGTGAACACTAGAGTGAACACTATTGAAGTGAACACTATTGAAGTGAACACTACTGAAGTGAACACTACTGAAGTGAACACTACTAGAGTGAACACTACTAGAGTGAACACTACTGAAGTGAACACTACTGAAGTGAACACTACTAGAGTGAACACTATTGAAGTGAACACTACTGAAGTGAACACTACTAGAGTGAACACTACTGAAGTGAACACTACTGAAGTGAACACTATTGAAGTGAACACTACTGAAGTGAACACTACTGAAGTGAACACTACTGAAGTGAACACTACTAGAGTGAACACTACTGAAGTGAACACTACTGAAGTGAACTCTACTGAAGTGAACACTACTGAAGTGAACTCTACTGAAGTGAACACTACTGAAGTGAACACTACTGAAGTGAACACTACTAGAGTGAACACTACTGAAGTGAACACTACTGAAGTGAACACTACTGAAGTGAACTCTACTGAAGTGAACACTATTGAAGTGAACACTACTGAAGTGAACACTATTGAAGTGAACACTACTGAAGTGAACACTACTGAAGTGAACACTACTGAAGTGAACACTACTGAAGTGAACACTACTAGAGTGAACACTACTGAAGTGAACACTACTGAAGTGAACACTACTGAAGTGAACACTACTAGAGTGAACACTATTGAAGTGAACACTACTGAAGTGAACACTACTAGAGTGAACACTACTGAAGTGAACACTACTGAAGTGAACACTACTAGAGTGAACACTACTGAAGTGAACACTACTGAAGTGAACACTACTGAAGTGAACACTATTGAAGTGAACACTACTGAAGTGAACACTACTAGAGTGAACACTACTGAAGTGAACACTACTGAAGTGAACACTACTGAAGTGAACACTATTGAAGTGAACACTACTGAAGTGAACACTACTGAAAGTGAACACTACTGAAGTGAACACTACTGAAGTGAACACTACTGAAGTGAACACTATTGAAGTGAACACTACTGAAGTGAACACTACTGAAGTGAACACTACTGAAAGTGAACACTACTGAAGTGAACACTACTGAAGTGAACACTACTGAAAGTGAACACTACTGAAGTGAACACTACTGAAGTGAACACTATTGAAGTGAACTCTACTGAAGTGAACTCTACTGAAGTGAACACTACTGAAGTGAACTCTACTGAAATGAACTCTACTGAAGTGAACACTACTGAAGTGAACACTACTGAAATGAACACTACTAGAGTGAACACTACTGAAGTGAACACTATTGAAGTGAACTCTACTGAAGTGAACTCTACTGAAGTGAACACTACTGAAGTGAACACTACTAAAGTGAACACTACTGAAGTGAACTCTACTGAAATGAACTCTACTGAAGTGAACACTACTGAAGTGAACACTACTGAAGTGAACACTACTGAAGTGAACACTACTGAAGTGAACACTACTGAAGTGAACTCTACTGAAGTGAACACTACTGAAGTGAACACTACTGAAGTGAACACTACTGAAGTGAACACTACTGAAGTGAACACTACTGAAGTGAACTCTACTGAAGTGAACACTACTAAAGTGAACACTACTGAAATGAACACTACTGAAATGAACTCTACTGAAGTGAATACTACTGAAGTGAACACTACTGAAGTGAACACTACTGAAGTGAACACTACTGAAGTGAACTCTACTGAAGTGAACTCTACTGAAGTGAACACTACTGAAGTGAACACTACTGAGGTGAACACTACTGAAGTGAACTCTACTGAAGTGAACACTACTGAAGTGAACTCTACTGAAGTGAACTCTACTGAAGTGAACACTACTGAAGTGAACACTACTGAAGTGAACCTTACTGAAGTGAACACTATTGAAGTGAACACTACTGAAGTGAACTCTACTGAAGTGAACACTATTGAAGTGAACACTACTGAAGTGAACTCTACTGAAGTGAACACTATTGAAGTGAACACTACTGAAGTGAACACTACTGAAGTGAACACTACTGAAGTGAACACTACTGAAGTGAACACTACTGAAGTGAACACTATTGAAGTGAACACTACTGAAGTGAACACTACTAGAGTGAACACTACTGAAGTGAACACTACTGAAGTGAACACTACTGAAGTGAACACTATTGAAGTGAACACTACTGAAGTGAACACTACTGAAAGTGAACACTACTGAAGTGAACACTACTGAAGTGAACACTACTGAAGTGAACACTATTGAAGTGAACACTACTGAAGTGAACACTACTGAAGTGAACACTACTGAAAGTGAACACTACTGAAGTGAACACTACTGAAGTGAACACTACTGAAAGTGAACACTACTGAAGTGAACACTACTGAAGTGAACACTATTGAAGTGAACTCTACTGAAGTGAACTCTACTGAAGTGAACACTACTGAAGTGAACTCTACTGAAATGAACTCTACTGAAGTGAACACTACTGAAGTGAACACTACTGAAATGAACACTACTAGAGTGAACACTACTGAAGTGAACACTATTGAAGTGAACTCTACTGAAGTGAACTCTACTGAAGTGAACACTACTGAAGTGAACACTACTAAAGTGAACACTACTGAAGTGAACTCTACTGAAATGAACTCTACTGAAGTGAACACTACTGAAGTGAACACTACTGAAGTGAACACTACTGAAGTGAACACTACTGAAGTGAACACTACTGAAGTGAACTCTACTGAAGTGAACACTACTGAAGTGAACACTACTGAAGTGAACACTACTGAAGTGAACACTACTGAAGTGAACACTACTGAAGTGAACTCTACTGAAGTGAACACTACTAAAGTGAACACTACTGAAATGAACACTACTGAAATGAACTCTACTGAAGTGAATACTACTGAAGTGAACACTACTGAAGTGAACACTACTGAAGTGAACACTACTGAAGTGAACTCTACTGAAGTGAACTCTACTGAAGTGAACACTACTGAAGTGAACACTACTGAGGTGAACACTACTGAAGTGAACTCTACTGAAGTGAACACTACTGAAGTGAACTCTACTGAAGTGAACTCTACTGAAGTGAACACTACTGAAGTGAACACTACTGAAGTGAACCTTACTGAAGTGAACACTATTGAAGTGAACACTACTGAAGTGAACACTACTGAAGTGAACCTTACTGAAGTGAACACTATTGAAGTGAACACTACTGAAGTGAACTCTACTGAAGTGAACACTACTGAAGTGAACTCTACTGAAGTGAACTCTACTGAAGTGAACACTACTGAAGTGAACACTACTGAAGTGAACACTACTGAAGTGAACACTATTGAAGTGAACACTACTGAAGTGAACTCTACTGAAGTGAACACTACTGAAGTGAACACTAGTGAAGTGAACACTATTGAAGTGAACACTACTGAAGTGAACTCTACTGAAGTGAACACTACTGAAGTGAACACTAGTGAACACTATATTTTAATATTACTTGTTCTTATTTTATTTATACGTGTCTCTTTTATTCTTGTTTATGTAAAGCACTATGAATTTCCACTGTGTATGAAATGTGCTATAGAAATAAACTTGCCTTGCTCTGAAGATCAGTCAGACACACTGATTGTACACAACTGTAGATCTGTAGTGTACACTGACTCTGTTTGCTGTGTGTTTGTCAGGTTTGTTCTGGGTTGATCCGAATCTGGGCTGCACATCTGACGCCATTCAGGTGTTCTGCAACTTCACTGCAGGTGGACAAACCTGCATAAAGCCGGTTACCAGTGATAAGGTACTGCAGTCAACATACAGACATCACTACTGCTGACAACGCAACCATTACAATCATTACAGAGAACACTATACATACAACCATTACTAGTACTGTACATACAACCCCAAATCAGAAAAGTTGGGTCAGTGTGGTGAACACGAATAAAAGAAGACAGTACTGATTTCTAAAGTTACTTTGACTTGTGTTTCAGAGCAGACAACACATCAAACATCACTGAATGTGCTCCTCGTTACTTATTGTTTAGTCATAATCAACACTCCAATTCTGGTTCTTTAAACACATTTCAAAATGAGCTGTATCAGTAAAGCATTTACCACCATGTAATGTTGCCGTTAGATAAGTGATGGATACTTGGATGGATGATGGATGATGGATGGATGATGGATGATGGATGATGGATGGATGATGGATGGATGATGGATGGATGGATGATGGATGATGGATGGATGATGGATGATGGATGGATGATGGATGATGGATGATGGATGATGGATGGATGATGGATGGATGATGGATGGATGGATGGATGGATGATGGATGGTTGATGGATGGATGATGGATGATGGATGGATGATGGATGATGGATGGATGATGGATGATGGATGGATGATGGATGGATGATGGATGGATGGATAAATAAATGGATGGTTGATTGGATGGATGGATGGTCTGATAAATGGATGGATAGGTAAGTGGTTGGATGGTTGGTCGGTTGATAAATTGGTTGGATAAAAAAATAAGATGGATAGATAGACGAACGAAAGATGGGTGGGTGGATGGATAAATAAATGGATGGTTGGATAGATAAATAGATGGATGGATGGATGGATGGATGATTAGATAAACGAATGGGTTGGATGGATGGATAAGTAATTGGATGGATGGTTCAATAAATAAATGGATGGATAGATGAGTGGATGAATGTATGGATGGTTAGTTGGTGGGTTGGGTGGATGGATGGATGGATGGATGGATGGATGGATGGATGATGGGCTGGTGGATTGATGGATTAATAAATGGATGGATGGATGGATGGATGGATGGTTGGTTGGTTGGTTGGTTGGTTGGTTGGATGGTTGGTTGGTTGGTTGGATGGTTGGTTGGTTGGTTGGTTGGTTGGTTGGTTGGTTGGTAGGGACTGAAGACAGTAAGTGATGAAGTGTTTCATGGGTAATTTTCTCTCATTCTTCCTGCAAACAAGCTTCAAAATGTGCCACACATTCTGTATTGGAGACAGGTCGGGACTGATTTGTAGAATGTGTAATGCGAGCAGAATGTGGTTTAGCATTGTCTTGTTGCAATGTGCATGTGCGTCCCTGGAGAAGAAGGCTGCATATTGAGCTCCAGTATCTCTCTGTACTGTTCAGCATTAATGGAGCATCACAGAAGAGCAGGTTACCTTTGCCAAGAGCACTGACACAAGCCCAGACCATGACAGACCCTGGCTTTTGGACTTGTTGCTGGTAACAGTGTGGATGATTCTTTTTTCATTGGTCTGAAGCACACGGCGTCCATTTCTCCCAAAAACACCTGAAACACTGCTTCATCTGAGCACAGTACACGTCTCCATTGTGTGATGGTCCATCCCAGATGCCTTCGAGCCCAGAGAAGTTGACGGCAGTTCTGGACACTGTTAACATAGGGCTTCCTTTTGGCCCAGTACAGTTTTGACTGCCGTTTGAGGATGTAACTCTGTATTGTGGTACTTGACAAAGGTTTGCTGCAGTAGTCCTGAGCCCATGAGGTGATCTGGCTTATAGATGAATGAGGATTCTTGATGCAGCGCCCCCTGTGGGATCGGAGATCACGGTTGTTCAGCTTAGGCTTGCGCTCTTGTCCTTTAAGCACTGAAACTCCTCCAGATTCCTTCAATCTTTAATGATGTTCTGCACTGTTGAAGGTGAAATATCCACATGTCTTCCTCTCTTTCTCTGAGGAACATTGTGTTTACACAGTTCAATCATTTCCTCATGTATTTGTGGTCAAACTGGCGATCCTCGGCCCATCTCTGCTCCTAAAGGACTAGACCTTTACTGATGCTGCTTTTGCACCAGATCATAATCACACTCACCTGTGGACATCACCTGTGTCACATCACATCATTATTCAGCAGTTCACCTGATCACTGCTCTAAACTGCTCCTGTTACTGTTTCTGGAGTATGTTGAATAAAATAAAACATATAAACAATAAAAAACTCATGAGGAACATGTTAAATAGTGTTTGTTGTGTTGTCTGCAATCAAATATAAGTCAAAATAAATGAGGAAATCACTGCTTTCTTTTTCATTTGTGTTTTCCATACTGCCTCAACTTGATCTGATTTGGGCTTGTACAAACATTACTATTCACACAGTTATACATCATACATCAGTACTCTGCACACTACTGTGATGGATGCACATTTGCTGTGGTCATTCTGGTTATTTATTGGCATTATTTCAGTGGAGCAGTGGTTAAATCTGCTGCTTTTGACTGTAAATGAACCTAAAGCGACTCAGAAAGTGACTCCAGACGTTGTAAATATTTGTGGAGTGAATCTGAACATGACTCTGCAAACCTGTCATGTGATTACGATAACGGCAAGTGTCCTGATGGTGATGCTGAGAGTGTGTGATGTGTGTGTTTGCTCTGAAAGCCAGGTCTGTGTGTGTTGTCAGATGTTTGTGCTGATGTCTCTGCTCTCCACAGATGCTGTATGGTGTGGGGAAGGTCCAGATGAAGTTTCTACATCTGCTGAGCTCCAGTGTTTCTCAGAGCGTCTCCATCTGCTTCAGTGAGCCGGCGGTGACGGACACACACTCGCACACACTGCGCTTTCACGGCTGGAACGGTCATGTGTTCCAGAAAAACTCCAGCGCCGGTCCTGATGAGATTCTGCACAACTGTGAGGTCAGTCCAGTGAAAGACGCTTCAGAAAACACACTGCAACACACGCTCCTCTCACTCAGAGTGTGTGTCTTGTTTTAGTCCAGATATCTTAAATATTTAAGATCAAGAAGCATTTCTAGACAAGCAAAGAGTATAGTGTTGTGTTCAGAAATAATGAGTCCAAATGAAGAGAGTTTCTCCTTAAAACAAGCAGAATAATCTGACAGTGAGGGAAGAGAAATAAGCTGGATTTTGGTTTGAAGTGAGCTTATATTAATCATCACTAGATGACACCAAACATATGTCATCATAAAACCACAGCGTAAACAGATGAGCAGACTCATATGAGTGTGTGTGTCAGTGTATGGATGAACATATTCACTGATGGTGATTCTCCGTTCCCGGATGACTCTGTTATTCAGCAGTTCTTATCTGGGAGTAACACACATTATAATGTGATGACTGACCAATCAGAATCCAGTATTCCAGACAGACGTGTAATAATCTGAGATAACAACCGGCTGGATGTACTTTATGCCATGCTTGAATTCTACATTAACTGGTGTTTCTGCTGTAGACTGACTGTAGCTCTTAAAGCAGACCCCCTATAGTTATTCACAATTTTTCTGTGATAAAATGACTGATTTTGTGGCGGTAATTCCCAGAAATTTGCGGACAATTTTGCAATTTGAAATATATATGAATGTATTAAGTAGCCTATTGTTTTAGGTGTGCAATCTGAAACAATGACACAAATCATTAAAATAAAGCTCCTTTATTATGGTCTCGTCAAGACTAGATCTGAAACGGTGGGGATGAAGCCAAAGGAAGGTTGTAGAACTATTATTTTTATCCACGATCTTACTTTCCCTCAGGTTTGACCTCCTGGAGCATCTGACATCATGTCACACATAGGACCGGTGTTAGGGAATCCCCTACCGTAACACACCTAAAACACTGATTGCTGTGAACCTCGTCAGTGGCAGGGAAGCGTTTTCTCTCATTAACTGCAGGGAAAAAGTTAAACGAAGTCATTTATTGATTTGACGCACATCATAATGCCAGCCGTACATGTAAAGCACAAATAATGTTCGTTCATGTCCAGCGGTCGTCACCCTTGGACAGACCTCATCTCCACCTGTCTGTTCCATTGCTCTATTTGCAAACGCCAGGCGTAAGAGCGTCATTTTTAGAATCGTCTCATGCTCGATTTTTGTTTTGACGTGCCGCATCAAAACCTTCTCCACCACTTTTGTTCACGTGCACGGAGCTGCTGAAGTTACAGTAAACAGCACTTGGAGGCGCTCAAGTGCAAAACTGTCAATGCGAGCGCAAATTGGAGAAGATGGCCAGGGGTGATATGAGCGTGGAGCTGCTTACGGCACTGCTGAACAATAATCATTTCTTCATCACTACAGGTGGAGCTGCTGCTTGAACCATTCATGCTTGTTCGAATCACCAGTAACTTTAACAACAAGCGGTCAACTTTCTGTCTTCTTCTTTCGTGTAACAAGTGGATGTCTGACACTTAAAGTTGTGTAGCGCCATCTAACGTCAAGGAGTGATTTTGCATACTCTTCTGCTCGACGCCAATGAATATCACTTGGGTTTGAATCCAGAGAAACATCTTGAAAAACGCTGACGATAAACGTAAACGGTAAGCGTCCCGGTGTGTACAAGCCTTGAAGCTCGTCATGTAAAACAATAAATTGCAAACTGAAATAAATAGAATTTGATTATATGGTTTGGAATTAGATTTTTTTATGAAATTATTTACATTTTTTGCAATTATTTTGTGTTTAATTAATAATTTTTGCAACTTTTTGTTGATTTTGCGTTGGATTCAGCGATCACGGAATCGTGAAAAACTAGGGGGTCTGTTAAAGGTGCCGTAAGTTTGACACCCAGTGGTTGAGCTAGTTATTGCACTCCTGGATCAAAACAAACCCAAGTGCAGGTTGCCAGATTGAGGAGCGAGTGATTAAAACAGTGTTCTAAATAAAAGCAGCGGCACTCGATATAAGGGATATTCTCCATATTAAAAGGAGGTTTTGTCCTAATCAACAGCTGAAATGTTTATATTAGAAACGGCTTCAGTTTCAGCTGAACAACAGAAAACTGACAATGCTTAGCTCAGGTGTTAAATAATGTGAGTCTGACAGGACATTTATCACCATATACCCTACTGAAAAATCCAGCTTAAACCAGCCTAGGCTGGTTGGCTGGTTTTAGCTGGTTGACCAGCCTGGTTTTAGAGGGGTTTTGGCCATTTCCAGGCTGGTTTCCAGCCTTTTCCAGCCTGGTCTTAGCTGGTCAGGCTGGAAAATGACCAGCTAAAACCAGCTTGACCACCTAGCCAGGCTGGGAGCCCAGCCAAAACCAGCTATGTCCATCTTAAACCAGGCTGGTCAAGCTGGTTTTAGCTGGATTTAGCTGGTCATTTTCCAGCCTGACCAGCTAAGACCAGGCTGGAAAAGGCTGGAAACCAGCCTGGAAATGGCCAAAACCCCTCTAAAACCAGGCTGGTTAACCAGCTAAAACCAGCCAACCAGCCTAGGCTGGTTTAAGCTGGATTTTTCAGCAGGGTACTGAAAGCAGCAGCAGATAGTTCACCTCAGATCTGGAGAATAAAATAAAGCGTCTGAAACTGAACTCTAGAACTGAGACTCAGAGCAAAGCAACACATATCAGTGATTCAGCATCTACATTTACTCATGTTCAAGAGCTTTAATATGTATTCATTACATTATAAAGCTGAGCGTTGTGCTGGAGTGCAGTGAGTGCACTATTCTGAGCTTCTGAATGGCTGGATTTACACTTCTGTGGTGTTTCGTCTGCTGTAAACAGCCCTAATGCTCATCACTGCGTATCTCATCATGTAGCGTGTTGTTAGGACAATGTGACCTGCTCAGCTAATGTTTACGCTGGTAATATTTATATTATTTGCTCATTAATAACCTCATGTGGAACTCTGAATCTGCGTCTCATTTCAGAGTCTGCTTCTGTCCACCAGAGCTCACATTTCAGTCACAGACGCATGCTCTGAGAGTCTTCCTGACTGAATGAATGAATAAAATACGCTGTTTTCCACCATCTGGCAACCCGGGGTGCTGAAATATAATTGGCTAAACTGGCAGTGGGCGGGTTAAAGAGACCAAAACAAAGACAGCCGTTCCAGCACGTAACACACATGTTCACAGCAGAATATCTGACTTCAGCATTGTGTTTCAGATCAACAAGAATGTTCACTGAGCATGTTTCTGAATATCTGCACACATATGATGCTGTTTTATGAAGCAGAAGAGTCTGACACTCACATACAGCAGCTTTAATGAATGTGTGTGTGTGTGTGTGTGTGTTTGTGTGTGTGTGTGTGCGTGTGTGTGTGTCCATCAGTCCGTCTTCCTCCTCCAGACGCAGCACACTCAGCAGCTCCCCCTCGTGGGCATCGAAGGTCTCGGAGAGCAGCGGCGGGTAGAAGTGGGTCCCGTCTGCTTCCTGTGAACCACTGAAGGACTTCCTGTTGCTGATCTCAGACCTGCAGAACACAGAGCCTGCGCGGTTGATCTGCGGTCTGCTTTAGTAGCGTATGGAGCGGTGGATGTGTTAATGGTGCTCTACCTCCCTCACGTACAGGTGCTCGCGTTCTGGCAGAAACACACTCTACGCAAATACGCCATGGGGACCGCGGAGCGCTGGTTCAGTTCACTACATCGGTGGGCAGAGTTTATATCAGAGAGGAAAATAATACGCTGGATTATTATGCTGAATGTGGGTGGCGCAGTGGGAAGCACGATCGCCTCACAGCACTCAGGTCTCAGGTTCGAGTCCCGGCTGGGTCAGTTGATGTTTCTGTGTGGAGTTTGCATGTTCTCCCCGTGTTGGTGTGGGTTTCCTCCGGGTGCTCCGGTTTCCCCCACAGTCCAAACACATGCGCTATAGGGGAATTGATCAACTAAATTGGCCGTAGTGTATGAGTGTGTGTGAATGAGTGTGTATGGGTGTTTCCCAGTACTGGGTTGCAGCTGGAAGGGCATCAGCTGTGTAAAACATATGCTGGAATAGTTGGCGGCTCATTCCGCTGTGGTGACCCCTGATTAATAAGCCAAAAAGAAAATGAATGACTGATAATGCTGAAAGTCCCTGTCCACATGAGCACGTGTGCTTCTCCATTCGTCCACATCAAAACGCAAAATCAGGAGACTAATAGTATCAGCGTTTGCTGTTTTCTCCTTTCTAATTGGCCGACACCACTGAGTTCGCACTAAATGCAGAAGACGTGATTAATGCAAATGCACATTCACAGCAAACGCGTCATGTATTGTACATCGTTCACACTACGGGACGCTAATCTGCTTCTGTTCTCATGTTAGCATTGAATTGTCTGTAATTTACGGTGGCCGGGAAGTGCAAAACGACATTACAAAGTGTGAAACACTTTTAGAAAACAAGACACAAAACACTGTTACCAGTCCCCAAACACATTTACAATCACAGATTCTTTACAGAAAGGGAATGTACCACACACCGGAGAATATCAGCTGATGTGTGACTTTGTAGGCACAGGTTAACACCAGTCCAAAGGCACAGGTTAACACCCGTCTACAACTATAAAAATCATGTTTGACCAACTGTGATAATCATCGGTTTGTTATTTAGAGCTATTCTGAGAAACAATCAGCGTTAGAGAATGTGGAAACATGTAAACACAAGTACAGTTAACACCAGTCCACAACCAAAACACAGCATATGTTGACTGATAAAGAAATCAAACCTGACCTCTACATGTAGTCCTGGTTAACTCAGATAGATTGGGCGATTGATACGTGTGCTGACCCTTTAGTGGGTTCGAATCCTGCTGATGACTTGTCAATTATAATTATTTCTTTACATTAATTTTGGTTTTAAACTGTTCTGCCACACAAATATTAAAGTCAGTAATGTTTACACTGACACCCAGTCATAAGAATCTTTATTCGGTATGGGCATGTGGTGTTGCTGTGAAAAGTGACGAATCTGTCGATCTGCAAAACGTGAAGAGTTTACATCTGGAACGAGTCCCCATTTAACACGGACACCAGTTAAACCGTAACACCGGCTCAGTTCAGTTTACTTTTAAGAATCCTCAAGCTGATGTTTACACAGTGTAGACTGGACATCATGTCCACGGTTACAGCGTACGAGTGGCCCTGGTTAAAATATTGATCACATTGATGCAGTATGTCTGGTGTTTCCGTCTGGTCCGCGTCCTTTAGAATCTCTAAACACCGACCACACGTAAAGCAAAACCGCGTTCAGCTGCTCATGTGTTTGGCACAATACGGCCAAAACAACCCTCGACCGCAGTCCATGTTCGGTCACCATTACCTTTAAATACGCCATGTACTCCCCCGCACGAATTTACCACGCTCACCAATTCTTCTTCTTCTTTGTTGTTTGCTGGTGGTCAGCGACTAATATTAAGGTGCGTTACGGCCATCCACTGTACTAGAGTGTGAGGCTGAGTTAACCACCTCCCAAATAACACAAAAAAACATAGAAATAACTCCTTCATCTTTAAAATTCTGGTAATTAGTCCTGCTCTTCCTAGATAGTTTAATAAACGTTCATTGTTATGACCCCCAAGTATAATTTTAATGCTGATTTCAGAAGAGTTTTGCTTTATAATTTCTTTCTTTCTTATTTCTCCTCTATTCTGATTGTTTTACAGTGACAAAACGTGTTCGACCGACAATATCCCTATCCCAATTCTATTGCCATTGTTTTAATATGTCCTTCTTAACTATAACTTTTGCTTCTGATTTAACAGGATATTCATAATTTCGTCTAGCCTGCATGCCTCTTTAGCTTAAACATCTGCAGCTTCGTTCTCTTTAATTCCCATGTGTGCTGGAATCCACATGAACACTATCATCATCACATCTGTTCTCTGAAGAGACTGAACATATGACTACTTTCTTTATGTCCAGTACAGAGCAGCATCATAGCCATCAGCTCTACTGTATATATTGCCAGGTGATCTGTAGTATTTTAAACACCAAAACCTGTCCTTCCCGAATCCAAACTCTTAGAACCATCTGCGTACACTTCACTATATTCTTTATATTTGGTCATAATTCTTCTATTATCCCTGATCTTCTATAAGATCTTCTATTATCCCTGACATATTAGCAATATTTCTATAATCCTGGCTATTGTCCAGTAGATCCAAATCAACTGAACCTAAAGGAAATAACCATGGTACCGCGCTCACCACCAACGATAACAACACTTTTCCCCGTACTTTGCACTTCTGGTGTGTGGTTCATTCCGCGTCACTTCCGGTGTGTGTGTGTGTGGTATATTCCCTTTCTGTAAAGAATCTGTGATTGTAAATGTGTTTGGGGACTGGTATCAGTGTTTTGTGTCTTGTTAATGTTTTTTCTGAAATGTAAATTTGTTTGCTCCTTATTGAAATGGTTTCTCCTGTGTAATTGTGTCTTATGATGGGTAAAAATGTTTTCCAAAATGTTCACTTGTCTCGAGCTTCTTAAAAACGTTTCACATGTTCCCGGCCACCAAAGTAGTTTACTCATGCAAATACTTAATTCTGCACTTGGTGTGAACCCAGCATAAAAGATTTCTACTGCCCCCTGCTGGTTCAGCAGGTATTGTGCGTTAAAGATGCTGCATGGAAATCTCATCTACAGACTAAGAAATAAAATTCAGCGGAAGTGAAAGATGAGAATTTATTCTCGTAAACAAACAATATGGAAATTCTTTAATGTGCAAGAGCTTAATACAATTGATTTATTTACTGACACTTTTTAGATTACCCCATAAACAAACGTCACATTGACAACTTCAAATCTTTCAACACACACAAATGCAGTCGATGGTTTTGTGAACACACACACACAGAGACATTGAAGTAATCTCTCCAGAAACGTTGACATCTGAACAGGTTGTGTATTTGCGTACAGTGTGTTTCCGGCCGTCAGGTGTGCATTTTTGCGCATTTTTCTGTTGTGTTGGGTCATTTCGATCAGAATGAACCTAATTTATATGAACAGTGTGTTAAGTTATATTCTACATCACCTTAAATATACGTTTTCACTTAAAGCAATGCCACGAGTATCCACATACATCTTGAAGAGAACTGATGGGATGTTTGTGTTGTTTTGTTGGCGAAACTCTTATTATTGTGTTGTAAACCACTTTAATAGATCCCAGGTGAATAAACAGGTATACTGTGATGTTTTCCAGCGATGCTCGTGGTGTCCAGTGATTTCTCTGTGGTGCTGCAGTATTCAGAGTTCATCATTTTGGATTTTCCTCCTTATGTATATTTGGACATTATATGTTTGTTTATTTATGTTATCTTTGTGCGGTACTCCGGTAAATTATGCTCACCTTTGCCGTTTTCTTGGAAATCTTATTTATGTCAGATTTGGTTTTTTGTATATAAACACAAATCGGGAGTTTATGTTGTGTTCTGGCAGCTGCGATTGGCCAGATTCAGATCACATGATCACACACACACACACACACACACACACACACACACACACACACACACACACACAGGAAGTGTAACACACCTGTTAACTTATGATTACAGGATCAGAACTGCCCCTTATATATGTGCCATCGGGAACAAAGACAAAACATGTAAATATTGAATATTTTGACATTAAAATGAACGTTTTAATCCCAATCTTGTCATCAGTTATTTTAAGATGGATGATGTTTGCTTGTATGAGGGATGGATGAATAGTTAGATAAATAAATTGATGAATACTTGAGTGGATGGATGGATGGTTGGGTAAATAAATGAGTGGGTTGGATGGATGGATGGATGGATGGATGGACGGACAAACGGATGATGGGTGGGTGGAAGGATGGATAAATAAATAAATGAACAGATGGATGGTTTGATGGATGGATGAATAAATAAATGAACAGATGGATGGTTTGATGGATGGATAAATAAATAGGTGGATGGATGCACGGTTGGATGATAGGTGGGTGGATGGATGGATAAATAAATGGACGGTTGGATGGATGATTGGATGATTAGATAAATAATGGATACTTTGATGGATGGATGATTGGATGGATGGTTTGATAAATGGATGGATAGGTAAGTGGATGGTTGGCTGGTTGGATAAATAAATAAGTGGGTGGATTGGTTGGATGGATGGACGGACAGATGGTGGGTGGATGGATGGATGGATGGATAAATAATTAAGTGGGTTGGACATATGAATGGACAGATGGATGATGGGTGGGTGGATGGATGGATGGATGATTGGATGGTTAGATAAATAATGGATACTTGGATGGATGGATGGATAAATAAATGAATGGTTGATGATTGGATGGATGGAGAGGAAAGTGGATGGATGAATGGTTGGTTGGATAAATAAATAAATGGATGGGTTGGATGGATGGACGAACAGATGATGGGTGGGTGGATGGATAAATAAATGGATGGACGGATAGTTGGATAGATAAATAAGTGGATTCTTTGATGGTTGATTGGATGAAAGG
>NC_079457.1:245649-275649 GCF_903798145.1 Danio aesculapii
TATGTTTTCCCAGCAGTGATGTAGATATTACAGTTTTAAATTTAAAACAATTTAATAGTTACAAAACTAAAATAAAGCTGAATGATGTCTTTAATAACTGGAAAGGTATATTTGATTATCAGTTTACAGTATACTGCTGGCCTGTTTCTCTAGGCTTTATTGGTGAGGATGGACAGATATGTTGGACCTTTATTGCCTTTTTAGCATAAGAGGAGGACAGAAACTAGCCAGACAGTAAAGTGTGAATAGTGGAGTGAGCAAAATAAAAACATCAGGATTTTTTAGTGTGTACTTTTTTTTGCTTTTATTCTTCCCATAATAAAATATATAATAGTAGAGTAACCCATTTCCTCTTGTCATTGATATTTAACTTTAATAGATAGAACTGTCTGAGATATGAGCAAAAGCAAGTGATGCATCAAAGTTTGATTTAAAGAATATTGAACGGTTATAAAGATCTTTATAATCATTAAAATAAGTGAAGTTTAGTTATAAACTAATGTCGAGAGGGTCACATGCTTATGATTGCTAGTGGCTGGATCCGCATTATCCAATTCTTAATGCACCAATCAGACGACTCCTAAGCTACTACAAATACCCTGGGTTACGTACCACCGCTATCTTCGATTTGAAGAATCCCCTCTTCCACCCCTACTCCTCCTTCTTCCTAGATGGGTGACACGGTGGCCCAGTGTTTAGGACTGTTGCCTCACAGCAAGAATGTCTCTGGTTCCAGGCTTTAGACTGTGTAGAGTTTGCATTTCTCCCCGTGCTCACGTGGGTTTCCCCCGGGTTCGCCGGTTTCCTCCCACCGTCCAAAAACATGCAACATAAGTTAATTGACTAATCCAAACTGGCACTATAGACATGCTCCTAGGTTACATGGTTATCTCTCAAGAGCAATCACTGGCTGTTCATTGGTTATTAAAGCGGGAGAGTTCTCGAGATCTACCTGAGCTCAAACTCCCCTTTCGCCTTGCAACGGGAGGGAGCCCCGGGCTCGAGGATCTTATGAGCTCCGAGCTCTCTCCCGGGACAGCATGCCAAACACGCTTTATAATCAATCATCAGCTCAGTGTGAACTCTTGAAATTATAAAAAATAATAAGTTTGAAAATCTTGAAAGATATTAATGATATGAAGAAGTTCCAGAAGCTTCCTACTTCTCTGTGTATCCGTCTGATTTTACAGAGCCTTTCTTTTGTCCGCCCTCTGTCGTTTTAAAGCCTTCAGATGTTTGTGTGATGGTTTTGTCTGTAGTTCAATGCTGCATGTAGCCTGTCTTCAGGGCTGTTCAATTTGAGGACATTTATTTTACCACTGATTTTTGTGATTTAGCATTTTCTTCGTAGCGGCTTTAACCTGGATCGTGGTGTGTTGGTTACATTTGTCATTTTGATTTCATTTATGTTAAATGCACGCTCGAGTACTCGATTGTTTCTGACAGCGCCGACTAGTGGTTAAAGTAGTCGACTAGTCTAGGCAAGACTTAATATAAATATGAGCTGTAACTTGACATTATACTGACAGCACATTTACAAGAGTTACAGTAGCACGAGTTCTTATAAATAACCAGATCAAAGCTTATATACACTGATTTATACGTTTATCTGTGTGTGTGTGTGTGTGCGTGTGTGTGTGTGTGTGTGTGTGTGTGTGTCTCAGGGTCAGTGGATGATCAGGAAGGCCAAAGCAGTGAAAGTGACGCTAAAGCTTCTGCCCAAAGTCTTCAGCAAACACAGAGAAAACACCACCATCTTCATAAACAGGTCAGCGCGTGTGTGTGTGTGTGTGTGTGTGTGTGTGTCTGCTGGGTTCAAAACACACTGAAGGATGATTGTTAATGTGTGTGTGAAAAGATGCAGAGTGTTGTGTGTGTAAATGTCAGGAGTGTGCTGTGTTGATGTCTGCATTAGTCCACACGGTGGCGCTGTTGGTAAATACAGTGTTTTTTCTTCCCCTGATCACTCTGTGGAGTTGTGTGTGTGTGTGTAAGTGTCTACATTTAGTGTGTGAATTTGGGTGTGTTGGCATTAAGTGTGTGTGTGTGTGTGTGTGTGTGTGTGTGTGTGTGTGCGCGCGCGCTGATATTTTGTGTCTACATTGTGTGTGTGCCTATTTGTGTGTGTTTATTAAGTATCTACATGAGTGTGTGTGTGTGTTAAGTGTATAGATTTAGTGTGTGTGTCAAAGTGTCTACATTTAGTGTGTGAATTTGGGTGTGTGTTGGCATTAAGTGTCTACGTGTGTTTGTGTGTGTGTGTGCGCATGCTGATATTTTGTGTCTACATTGTGTGTGTGCCTTTTTGTGTCTGTATTAAGTGTCTGTGTGTGTGTTAAGTGTATAGATTGAGTGTGTGTGTCATTAAGTGTCTACTTTGAGTGTGTGTGTTAAGTGTCGACATAGTGTGTGTATTTGGGTGTGTGTTGGTATTGTCAACATTGTGTGTGTGTGTGTGTGTGTGTGTGTCTGTGTGTTTGAGGAATGTTTAGGTGTGAGGATGGGTTTAATTAGTGTGTAACTGAACACTGTTGAAGAGTGTTGTTATATTTAGCAGTATATGTGCTCTGAGTGGTGAATGGTGATTTATTGGGTTGGAATTGGAGTAAAATCACAAATTCCCTGGTAAAGATCATGATCTGATATTCATCGCTCACCTCTGATTCTAAATAAGGTTGATAAAGTGCATTAAGAAGATCAATAGTTCATTTGTAATTAACTCTACGTGATGTTTAGGCTATTATTGGAGTATAATCATCTTCCCCGAGCGCTGTGATTGGTCCAGTCAGACAGGATCTTCTTTATTGACTACAGTTATGTTCAGTGAGCAGCAGAGGAGTTCATTAGGCTGAACGCATGCGTCCCTCCCTCCCTCCTGCTGAAGATCTGACATTACACTCATTCACGAGCCGCTGTGACCTACAGAAGCAGGACAAATGTGGGAGAGGAACCCGTTTCAGAACGTCCCCAGAACAGAATATCAGAAGCAGATGCTGAGCAGATGCAGATGTGCAGCGGCGCGCTCAGCCAGAGAGACTCGGATCGCCCGTGTCAGCCTGAAACTGAGGAAAAAACTCTGTGTGTGTTTCAGAAAAACCAATGTTCAGATTACACACACACACACACACACACATACATGTCTATGATACCAAGAGGGGACTGTCGCTCTATACAGGCCAAGAGGGGACCAGGGTTTCTGCTCATTTTAATAAAATAAAAATCACATACAAAATTTTCTTTTAAGGTCTTTTTTCATAATATAACTGAAAATAAGTATTTGAATTTTTTTTAAAAACACATGCCAAGTGGGGACCTGAAGCTCTGGGCGACATCTACCTATCCAGCAGGGGACCTTCATAGACTGCAGAGACACTGAGTGTGAAACACACAGACTGCTGGAACACAGACTCTAAACTCACAATCTGACTTTATTTACATGCTAAACTCTAACATTTTAAACATTTATATATTATTAAATATTCTAATAGTGACATTAAAACCTAAATAATTTAGTTTAATCTGCATAAATTGTTTGTTATATATGTGCATATATATCAGTATATATATATATATATATATATATATATATATATATATATATATATATATATATATATATATATATATATATATATATACTGCTCAATTTAAATGAGTACACACATTTAATCAACATCTTAGTGGATATTGACAATATGCACTCCTGTATTTTTACTAAAACACACACCAAGTGGGGACCTGAAGCTCTGAGCGGCGTTTACCTATCCAACAGGGGACCTTAGCTGGAACACTGAATTTTTAATCATAATCTAACTTTATTTAATGTTAAACTTTAGGACAAACTTTGGCCGCACTAATATATTTTTTGTTTAAAAACACATATTTGTTTCGGCCTTCTTTCCACACTGAGATGGCATTTTTAGGAAATGAAAAATGGATATTTATCATTTATTTATGAAAAATATGACAACGGCATTTTCGTGTTGCAGTGTGGACTGTGGAAACTGCTTTCATAATAAAGCTGCCAATGAACATCATCAAAAACATCTGCTTTAGATTAATGTCAGTTTGGTCATCATCCAGTCTGTCTGGAAATACATGAAGAAACAGAACAAACTGACACAAACTCAATCCAGAAGAACTTTGGCCACATCTCTAGGATGTTTCAGAACACCTAAATATATACACTGGCCAACTTAAATGAGCACACACACATTTGATCTATTTCTCAGTGAATGTTACAGCATTTTTACTAAAACACACACCAAGTGGGGACCTGAAGCACTGAGCGGCGTTTACCTATCCAACAGGGGACCTTTTGAGACTTTTAACTTTAATTAACTTTATTTACATGATAACTTTTGAAGATTTAAACCTTTACTTATTATTAAATATTCTGATAGAAACATTAAATGCTAAATAAATAATAGTTTTTTTTTTGATCGGGTTTCAGAGGTTTTGTTGTGAAGTGAGGAACTAAATTACCCAGTTGTGTGTAGTGTCAGAATAATTGCATTTTTTAACATTTATTCAAGGAATAGGAATGAAATCTGATTTATTTACAATTTATCCATCACTGTAAAATGCTGGGTTCCACACAACAGAGTTGTGTTGGGAAAACATAAAGGAATTAAGTCAACTTATTAGTTCCCCCCCCCCCCCCCCCCTCCCCTGTTTTTTTGTAGCACGTCAGCTTGAAATAGCAATTTACATTTCCAAACATTATTTTTGTCTTTAATTGTAATTATACAGTGAGATTACTGTCTGCACAAGCAGTCTGACAACAGCCAGTGCTCCACACAGAGATCTGATCTGATCATCATCCAGTCTGTCTGGAAATACATGAAGAAACAGAACAAACTGACACAAACTCAATCCAGAAGGACTTTGGCCACATCTCTAGGATGTTTCAGAACACCTAAATATATACACTGCCCAATTTAAATGAGCACACACACATTTGATCTATTTCTCAGTGAATGTTACTGCATTTTTACTAAAACACACACCAAGTGGGGACCTGAAGCTCTGAGCGGCGTTTACCTATCCAACAGGGGACCTTAGCTGGAACACTGAATTTTTAATCATAATCTAACTTTATTTAATGTTAAACTTTAGGACAAACTTTGGCCGCACTAATATATTTTTTGTTTAAAAACACATATTTGTTTCGGCCTTCTTTCCACACTGAGATGGCATTTTTAGGAAATGAAAAATGGATATTTATCATTTATTTATGAAAAATATGACAACGGCATTTTCGTGTTGCAGTGTGGACTGTGGAAACTGCTTTCATAATAAAGCTGCCAATGAACATCATCAAAAACATCTGCTTTAGATTAATGTCAGTTTGGTCATCATCCAGTCTGTCTGGAAATACATGAAGAAACAGAACAAACTGACACAAACTCAATCCAGAAGAACTTTGGCCACATCTCTAGGATGTTTCAGAACACCTAAATATATACACTGGCCAATTTAAATGAGCACACACACATTTGATCTATTTCTCAGTGAATGTTACTGCATTTTTACTAAAACACACACCAAGTGGGGACCTGAAGCACTGAGCGGCGTTTACCTATCCAACAGGGGACCTTTTGAGACTTTTAACTTTAATTAACTTTATTTACATGATAACTTTTGAAGATTTAAACCTTTACTTATTATTAAATATTCTGATAGAAACATTTAATGCTAAATAAGTTTTACCTGCAAATATTTTAGGCTTGCCATTGAAAGTAATACATGTAATACATATAAAGCATACAAATAAAACATACTAAAAATTATATACATTTTTTATAATTTGCCCAATTTCGGAATGTTTATAAAAAAATCTCTCAAGTATTTTTTACAGTGTACGTTTTAAGGCAATTACTGTGTTTTTTTAATTTTTATAATTAATATATATTCAGTCTTTTTACAGTTTTTACAGTTACTTTTTATGTTTTAAGGCAATGACTGTTTTCTTTTTCAATAATTATCAACACTGTTCTTACAGAGATATTGAAAAAGGGAACTATTATTAAATATAAAGTCATCCAAACATGTGCCGCTCAATACTAAAGGCTGATTTATACTTTCTCCTGGCGCAGCATCGTGAACCTCTGCTGACAGCGTGCGCAACATACAGACGAGCCTTTTATACATGACGCGTCCGCTGTTGAGATATTCTTTACAATGTCAGGTGGCAGTCAAAAGAAAACCCCCGGAAAATCAGACAGATAAATAGAGAAGTCATTAATGATCATATTTATTTATCATTAATGTCGTTCAAGATTTTTTAAAATTATTGTTATTTTAAACAATGTTTATAATCATTCAAGATTTTTTAAAATTATTGTTATTTTAAACAATGTTTATAATCATTCAAGATTTTTTAAAATTATTGTTATTTTAAACAATGTTTATAATCATTCAAGATTTTTTAAAATTATTGTTATTTTAAACAATGTTTATAATCATTCAAGATTTTTTTTTATCAAACTTTGTTGCATCACTTGCTTTTGTGTTTATATCTCTGACAGTTCTACCTAAAGTTTATTAACATATTAATGACAACAGAACATGGGTTGCTATATAAACATATATGTTTATCATGGCAAGAATACAAGCAAGAAATATATGAAAAATACACAAATTCAAACAAAAAGTTACCTTAGGGCTATTACTTATTATTTTGCTTGTATTTAAACTGTTTATATTTATTTGGCCATAAATGCATAACACATTACTCTGTATAATATAAACATTTTCACATTTCGTAAATTAACTGTTTCAGTTAAATGTGCAATTTTCACAATATTGACTCAAACTCTTCGTACAAATATGTAGTTTAACCCTGAAAATGTAGATAACACATAAACATCAAAAAACTTCAAAACTTGTTTTTAGTCAGCGTCTAAACAAAAGTAAATTACATCTGAAGGTTTTTCACGTGGCCAATAACAGTAGCTGTTAAATCTATCTACATACGAATCATTGCACAAAAATAAAAATCGTTCAAGTCATACTTCAATTAAATAAGCAAATATATATTTAAAAGTTTGTATTTTATTTGACAAAGTATATAGTACTCTGCAGTGTGTGTGTGTGTGTGTGTGTGTGTTATATTTACTATGAGTGTTACATAATACATACTATTTTACAAACATTTCTGCCTGATGATTCAAAATAGGAGACAAAGCTTTGTTTTACCTTGCTAAATTATAAAGCAAACACAAGCATGCTGACTCTATTTTTGACAACAGTCTGACAACAGCCAGTGCTCCACACAGAGATCTGATCTGATCATCATCCAGTCTGTCTGGAAATACATGAAGAAACAGAACAAACTGACACAAACTCAATCCAGAAGAACTTTGGCCACATCTCTAGGATGTTTCAAAACACCTAAATATATGCTCTGCCCAATTTAAATGAGCACACACACATTTGATCTATTTCTCAGTGAATGTTACTGCATTTTTACTAAAACACACACCAAGTGGGGACCTGAAGCTCTGAGCGGCGTTTACCTATCCAACAGGGGACCTTAGCTGGAACACTGAATTTTTAATCATAATCTAACTTTATTTAATGTTAAACTTTAGGACAAACTTTGGCCGCACTAATATATTTTTTGTTTAAAAACACATATTTGTTTCGGCCTTCTTTCCACACTGAGATGGCATTTTTAGGAAATGAAAAATGGATATTTATCATTTATTTATGAAAAATATGACAACGGCATTTTTTAATTATTTACTGCCAGTTTAACTTTTTATAAGATTAGTCAAATTAAAACTAACCAGTTACCAATGTTTTGAACCCCCATTCGTTCCTACCGAAATTTGCATGACTGTACCAACATTAATGGGGCTATTTGAGTCTTATCCAATCATGATCCAGATACAGTAGCTGGGTCGGTTTGTGTGAATATATATTCTGGGTACTTAATAGAACCTCCATTTACTTTTTTGCTAAGTAACAAACAACAACTTTGGAGGACAAAACTGCTTGTAGATTACTACATTGGAGATTTTTCAACCTACTAAATCGACCATACAAAGAAAAGTCTACGGAGGCCATATTTCATCCGACTTTTTCAATTAAGACAGAAAAGGTAAGTTGCACATTCTCAATTTATATTATAATAATATCTAAATGCTAACATGATAAAATGTTTGTTAAAAATGCAATGTAGTGCTTTGGTGATTTTTTTTATTTACTATATACTAATTTTTTATTATAATTTTTTTTGTAAGTCAGTAATGTAAGTAAAGCTTTATTTATATAGCACCTTTTAATAAAAGTAAATCGGAAAACAGGTAAAAGAAAATATATCAATATGGTCAAATGCACTGTACCCTAAATATGTTTTAACATATTTCATAGGAATATGAGACCTAGAAGAGTCTGTGCGGAAAAGGAAGCTTTGGAATTCATTGCTTCTGGAACAGATAAAGACATCTTTCAGAAAAAAGTTATAAGTCAAGAGAAAGGTAAGTTATCATTCAAGATTCTGCCTTCAGCACTGTAAGACTGTAAATCCCATCTAACAACGAATTTGATTAACTTATATAAAAAGACATTAGTGTGTGGATGTGGAATGTGTGAAATCTTTGAAACATTAAAGTATGATTGGGATTGATTTTCTTTCAAATTATTTCTATACAATTAGTGTTTTTCCTGTTTAGACTGCACCAGCCAGAATGCTCCTGTATTATGATGTCACATACATTGTAAATCTAGACATACACAATGTAGACTATTTTTTACTGAATATGGCAACACAGATAAGCATTTACTTAATCACATTTGTAAATACAGTATGAACCTTTTATATAAACTATTTTACTTTTTCACAACAATATGACTTACACAAAACCATATCATTGTGACCTTACAGAAAACCAGTCATAAGTGTCAATTGTATACATTTTTCTGAAAAATAAGAATAAATTAGCTTTGCATTGATGTATGGTTTGTTGAAACAGGACATTATTTGTCAGAAAAACAACTACTTCAGAAATCTGAGGGAGCAAAAAAATCTAAATATTGAGAAAAAGTTTATTCTATTTTAAAAGTGGTTTAAAACTTAGCTCTAAAACTTGGTTTAACTCTTAGCAATGCATATTACTAGTCATGAATTCTGTTTTGATGTATTTATGGTAAGAAATTGTCAATGGAAAATGACTTAATGTTTTATTGATTTTTGGGAATAAAGTCAAATCTATTATTTTAACCCATGCCATGCAATTTTGGTTTTTGCCAAAAATACACCCATGCAACATAAGGTTGGTTTGTGGTCCAGGGTCACATATAAGCTACAGTTATGGGTTTCATAAGCAGTACCACCTGTAAGGATGTTGTTTGCATTTGTTCAGACAAAAAAACATTTCCCTAAAAACTTCCTAAAATGTTGCAAATGCAAAAACACATTTATTTGTGAATTGGAGGACTCTAATAACAACATCTAAAAGGTGAACACATTTTGTTTGCTGTTTTATATATATATATATATATATATATATATATTTGTGTCACACAGGGTTATAATCACTAATACTCTATTTATTAGGTTATGGAATAATTGCCTGCAAAGACATTGAGCCAGGAGAATTCCTGCTTGAGTATGCTGGAAGACACATAACTGGATAATACTTATATCACTTTAAAATTTTACAAATTTCTTTATTTTACCTTTAATACCACATTTTTTCCTTTACCAAACTTCATATGTTTATTGTGATTTTAAATTTACAGAAAGTGAAGGCAACTTATTTGAAAAGTATTACAGAAAAAAATATTAATAGTATTATTTAATGTTATTGATTTTATTGTTGTCAACCTGTAGCCTGGAGCCACTTATCACTGAGGGTGGAATTGCACTACTGCAAGGGGGGTGGGGATGGGTGGGGTTGGGGGGCTGGTCTGGGGTGCTCTATTAGTGAGCTTATGCTATTTTGCAGGTAAACTCAGCTTGACAGTTTATCACTTTGAAAAGCATTTCCATTGTCAGGAGTTCAGCAAAAGCACATAACATGCCCTCAGTTCAAGCCTGTGTGTGGATTTTAAATAAACTTTTCCTTGATTTCATTTAAAAATCTGTAGCTATGTTTCTTGTGTCTGTGTCTGTGTGTGTGCAACTTGCAATCCAACAAGTCAAAATGTGCAATAAGTGCTTTTAACAACTAAACGTTTTTCGGCAGCTGTAACTAATAATGAAATAAAACATTTTTTAAATAATAATACAAAATAATATTAAAATAAAATGAATAAGAAAGTTTTAAACAGCAGAAAGTCATAAACAGCAACAGGTCTGTGCATGTAGCAGTGATCTCTGAAACAACAGTGTTGGCAATAAAGTTAATTTAAATAATTTTGAAGAAAAATTCAATTAAATGCAGCGCTGCACGAACTGTTCGCTTGAGTCTGGAAAAAAATCGTGCGCTCTGCCAGCCGAAAGCATGTCGCGTGCACCCAAAGTGAACCCTGGCAAACACCGCGATAATGTCACAGATATTTGTTGACTTGGAAATGTGCAGCTGGCTCACATTAATTATATGACCTAAAGATGTTCAATTTTATGCTGTTTTATTTCCCTGATTGACAACTTACACTTGTTAACCAGTCCTTACCTGTTAGTGACATGTACCTTTGGAATTAAATCTAACCAATATAATGCACAATATTGACATCATGGGTCAATGATTCATTCAGTCATGACCACTAGTAGCATTTAACTTCATATTAATTAAATTAAATATAATAAATACAATTAAATGAAGTACAACAATGAAACATGTTACCTAAACTGAGATGTGATATGTTTTTTAGGTTTAGGTCCACGGTTTGTGCACAATGCTCTTATGTTGTAAAATCAAAGCCACATTTTGCAACAGCAACAAAACACTGTGGAACGTCTGATCAACACTAGAAAAATCTCTTGAAATCAGTAGTGACCCTAATAAAGCAGACATATTCACTCACAGATTCACTTTTCCACTAACAGCCACAGTTCAGCTTCTGGAATTGGTTCGCATGAACATTTTTAAACCATCAAAGTGGATTTTTAATATAATTATCTTTTTAGTTTCATCTGTGTTGTCTTCTATGTCAAATATTGAAATGTTAGCAGTGTCTTCATGAGTGTGAAATTTGGTTTATGATATTGTGATATTGTGCTGAGGTATGTGTGTGTTACTGACGCGTCTGAGAGTGTGTCTTCTCTGTATAGAGATGTAAATGAGCAGCGGGGGTCAAGACAGTGGAGGAGGGGGTCAGCAGCAACACAACCTCTGCAGGCCTCTCTTCACTTTAATCTGCTAGAAATCTCTTGAATTTAACCGTCTTTGTTGAACAAAATGGCAGTGATGCTCAAAAAATTACAGCATTAATCAAAAGCTGATGAAGATATATCATAAACTATTTTCCTTTGGTTTCTTTATTTTCATGTTCTCTGTTCTATAGTTGATGATAATCTGAGATCTCAGGCCCTGTCCACAGCAATAATTGTTTTGGGTTTTTTTGCATTTATACAAGCATTGTTTCAAGGGCTGCGAGCAGATGGAAATGGGGAAACTGGTTAAAATGGTGTGATGTGTATGCTACACCTTATAGAGTAAAACAAGCAGACAGAGTAGCAAGATACACGAAATCACAAAATAGTTGTGCTTCAGCACAAAAATGGCAACAAAGATTACTAAAGTCAGACGATTTTACTATCATGTGACTTTTGATGATCTGTGAATCCTCATGTTCTTTATGCTGCTGTTTATCATTTATTTACAACTATACCCCTGCAAAACCTGTCACAGACACATATCCATTTTAATTTCATTTAATTCAAATTACATTTTCAGCTAAAGACTGGTTAACAAACAGAAATAAAATAATAATGTTTATTTTGTTTTATTTTCCTGATTGAAAACTTACACTTGTTAACCAGTCCTTACCTGTTAGTGACATGATTAGAAATGTACATTTGGAATTAAACGTATTTAAAATGGATAAATAAGGATTAATGTCATTTCGAGCTATGGTTTACACAACACTGGTGCTGTCCTGAAACGAACTTTTTGAACAATGGCTTACAGAGTAAAAACCTGTAACTCTGGAAGAAATGGACTTTATGAAGTGTCTTGACTGAAGTGAGTTTGTCATGGGCCATGAATGAAAAGTTAGTGACTGAAATGGCAGAGGTGGCCTGATGGTGGAGAATTTGTATCCGCCATCAGCTGTTTGCACTCATAGTGTGAGAAATGAACTGCAGTTGAACTTGTCGCAAAATTATAAACAAAATACCAAAAATCACATATGGTACAATGATGAACACTAACTTGTTGTTGTGTAAAATGCAGGAGGAAACTAGCGTCTAATGCTGATGTAATGATGATAATCCAGCAATGTGCTATAACATGTCAAATGGGATCATGAAAGGAGCATTCAAAAATCAACTCATGTAAACTCCTGAATCATATCAATGCCTTATTCTGATTAAGAAACATAATTAGATTACTGATGTCTATGTAAACAAAATCATTGACAGATTACAGAGCTGTGTTTGTGCTGCAGGCACTGCTAAGTTTATTTACACTACTATAACAACATGGTAAAGCTGTGTTAACTCTGTGCTTGGTTGTGTCTTTGCCATCATCTTCTGTTTCTGTCTGTACTCTGCATGTTAATGACTCTTCTGTGAGTTTACTGTATCCAGCATATAGGTATGGTATACACCTTTATAGGTATTACACCATTTTAACTCGTTCTCCCATTTCTTGAAATAATACTAGTATGAATGCAAAACTTTATAAATCTGCAAAAAATCAAAAAATAAATATAACAATCGTTGCTGTGTAGACAGGGCTTGAGATATCCTGAACTATAGAACAGAGCACATACAAACAAAGAAACAAAAATAAAAGTGTTTATGACATATCTTCATCACTTTTTTCTTTAAATGTTAAAAAGTGTTTTTGTTTCCTATTTTTGAATTGTCATGATTGTCATTTTGAGAAACACAGACAGTTGGAGGTTAGAGACAGAGTTAGAGGTTTGTGTTGCTGCTGACCACACCACTGTAACCCCCACTGCTCATCTACATCTCTATACAGAGCAGACACACTCTCAGACGCTTCAGTATACAACACACACTACAGAGAACAGTTCCATATGCAGAAAGTACAGAAAGACTTTGTCAGTGGTAGTAATTAATAGTGATCAGATTATTTTATTTTATTTATTTATTTTTTTTATTGAGTGAAAAGAACATAAATGACTGATATGACAGACATAGTGAAAGACTTTCCACTTTTAAATTTTTGTGACAGAACAATAAAACATTTATATATAAAAAAAATATGATAAATAACATGACAATAATAACAGCAACAATATTAAATAAAAAGGAGTAAATAAAATAATAATAGTAAAAAAAATAAAATAAATAATAATAAATAAATAAAAGCATGATAAAAGTAGGGGGGGAAGAAAAGGGGGGGTGGAGGAGGTGATGTCAATGAATTGGAAAAATACAATCAGTGGACAAACTTATGAGCGACTGAAAGTAAGTTATGAGGGGTTGCCATTTATCGTAAAAAGATGTGTAATCGGCAGAGCGAGAGCATCTGATCTTTTCTACCTTCAGAAAGTACATGGTGTCTACAAGCCACTGTGAAACACTTGGTGGTTTAGACGACTTCCACAGAAATAAGATCCGTCGTCTAGCTAATAATGAGGTAAAGGCAAGTACCTCTAACTGTTTAAATGTAAATCGGGTCCAATCGTGATCAGATTATTTAAAGTAACGTTTAAATATTTGATATAAAAGACAACACAGATAAAACTAAAAAGGTAATTATATAAATAAATCCACTTTGATGGTTTAAAAATGTTCATGCATGAACATTTTTTCAATTTCCATCTGCTCGCAGCTCAGATTATCATCAACTATAGAAGTGCCTGCAGCACAAACACAGCTCTGTAATCTGTCAATGATTTTGTTTACATAGACATCAGTAATCTAATTATGTTTCTTAATCAGAATAAGGCATTGATATGATTCAGGAGTTTACATCAGTTGATTTTTGAATGCTCCTTTCATGATCCCATTTGACATGTTATAGCACATTGCTGGATTATCATCATTACATCAGCATTAGACGCTAGTTTCCTCCTGCATTTTACACAACAATAAGTTAGTGTTCATCATTGTACCATATGTGATTTTTGGTATTTTGTTTATAATTTTGCGACAAGTTCAACTGCAGTTCATTTCTCACACTATGAGTGCAAACAGCTGATGGCGGATACAAATTCTCCACCATCAGGCCACCTCTGCCATTTCAGTCACTAACTTTTCAATCATGGCCCATGACAAACTCACTTCAGTCAAGACACTTCATAAAGTCCATTTCTTCCAGAGTTACAGGTTTTTACTCTGTAAGCCATTGTTCAAAAAGTTCGTTTCAGGACAGCACCAGTGTTGTGTAAACCATAGCTCGAAATGACATTAATCCTTATTTATCCATTTTAAATACGTTTAATTCCAAATGTACATTTCTAATCATGTCACTAACAGGTAAGGACTGGTTAACAAGTGTAAGTTTTCAATCAGGAAAATAAAACAAAATAAACATTATTATTTTATTTCTGTTTGTTAACCAGTCTTTAGCTGAAAATGTAATTTGAATTAAATGAAATTAAAATGGATATGTGTCTGTGACAGGTTTTGCAGGGGTATAGTTGTAAATAAATGATAAACAGCAGCATAAAGAACATGAGGATTCACAGATCATTAAAAGTCACATGATAGTAAAATCGTCTGACTTTAGTAATCTTTGTTGCCATTTTTGTGCTGAAGCACAACTATTTTGTGATTTCGTGTATCTTGCTACTCTGTCTGCTTGTTTTACTCTATAAGGTGTAGCATACACATCACACCATTTTAACCAGTTTCCCCATTTCCATCTGCTCGCAGCCCTTGAAACAATGCTTGTATAAATGCAAAAAAACCCAAAACAATTATTGCTGTGGACAGGGCCTGAGATCTCAGATTATCATCAACTATAGAACAGAGAACATGAAAATAAAGAAACCAAAGGAAAATAGTTTATGATATATCTTCATCAGCTTTTGATTAATGCTGTAATTTTTTGAGCATCACTGCCATTTTGTTCAACAAAGACGGTTAAATTCAAGAGATTTCTAGCAGATTAAAGTGAAGAGAGGCCTGCAGAGGTTGTGTTGCTGCTGACCCCCTCCTCCACTGTCTTGACCCCCGCTGCTCATTTACATCTCTATACAGAGAAGACACACTCTCAGACGCGTCAGTAACACACACATACCTCAGCACAATATCACAATATCATAAACCAAATTTCACACTCATGAAGACACTGCTAACATTTCAATATTTGACATACAAGACAACACAGATGAAATTAAAAAGATAATTATATTAAAAATCCACTTTGATGGTTTAAAAATGTTCATGCGAACCAATTCCAGAAGCTGAACTGTGGCTGTTAGTGGAAAAGTGAATCTGTGAGTGAATATGTCTGCTTTATTAGGGTCACTACTGATTTCAAGAGATTTCTCTAGTGTTGATCAGACGTTCCACAGTGTTTTGTTGCTGTTGCAAAATGTGGCTTTGATTTTACAACATAAGAGCATTGTGCACAAACCGTGGACCTAAACCTAAAAAACATATCACATCTCAGTTTAGGTAACATGTTTCATTGTTGTACTTCATTTAATTGTATTTATTATATTTAATTTAATTAATATGAAGTTAAATGCTACTAGTGGTCATGACTGAATGAATCATTGACCCATGATGTCAATATTGTGCATTATATTGGTTAGATTTAATTCCAAAGGTACATGTCACTAACAGGTAAGGACTGGTTAACAAGTGTAAGTTGTCAATCAGGGAAATAAAACAGCATAAAATTGAACATCCTTAGGTCATATAATTAATGTGAGCCAGCTGCACATTTCCAAGTCAACAAATATCTGTGACATTATCGCGGTGTTTGCCAGGGTTCACTTTGGGTGCACGCGACATGCTTTCGGCTGGCAGAGCGCACGATTTTTTTCCAGACTCAAGCGAACAGTTCGTGCAGCGCTGCATTTAATTGAATTTTTCTTCAAAATTATTTAAATTAACTTTATTGCCAACACTGTTGTTTCAGAGATCACTGCTACATGCACAGACCTGTTGCTGTTTATGACTTTCTGCTGTTTAAAACTTTCTTATTCATTTTATTTTAATATTATTTTGTATTATTATTTAAAAAATGTTTTATTTCATTATTAGTTACAGCTGCCGAAAAACGTTTAGTTGTTAAAAGCACTTATTGCACATTTTGACTTGTTGGATTGCAAGTTGCACACACACAGACACAGACACAAGAAACATAGCTACAGATTTTTAAATGAAATCAAGGAAAAGTTTATTTAAAATCCACACACAGGCTTGAACTGAGGGCATGTTATGTGCTTTTGCTGAACTCCTGACAATGGAAATGCTTTTCAAAGTGATAAACTGTCAAGCTGAGTTTACCTGCAAAATAGCATAAGCTCACTAATAGAGCACCCCAGACCAGCCCCCCAACCCCACCCATCCCCACCCCCCTTGCAGTAGTGCAATTCCACCCTCAGTGATAAGTGGCTCCAGGCTACAGGTTGACAACAATAAAATCAATAACATTAAATAATACTATTAATATTTTTTTCTGTAATACTTTTCAAATAAGTTGCCTTCACTTTCTGTAAATTTAAAATCACAATAAACATATGAAGTTTGGTAAAGGAAAAAATGTGGTATTAAAGGTAAAATAAAGAAATTTGTAAAATTTTAAAGTGATATAAGTATTATCCAGTTATGTGTCTTCCAGCATACTCAAGCAGGAATTCTCCTGGCTCAATGTCTTTGCAGGCAATTATTCCATAACCTAATAAATAGAGTATTAGTGATTATAACCCTGTGTGACACAAATATATATATATATATATATATATATATATAAAACAGCAAACAAAATGTGTTCACCTTTTAGATGTTGTTATTAGAGTCCTCCAATTCACAAATAAATGTGTTTTTGCATTTGCAACATTTTAGGAAGTTTTTAGGGAAATGTTTTTTTGTCTGAACAAATGCAAACAACATCCTTACAGGTGGTACTGCTTATGAAACCCATAACTGTAGCTTATATGTGACCCTGGACCACAAACCAACCTTATGTTGCATGGGTGTATTTTTGGCAAAAACCAAAATTGCATGGCATGGGTTAAAATAATAGATTTGACTTTATTCCCAAAAATCAATAAAACATTAAGTCATTTTCCATTGACAATTTCTTACCATAAATACATCAAAACAGAATTCATGACTAGTAATATGCATTGCTAAGAGTTAAACCAAGTTTTAGAGCTAAGTTTTAAACCACTTTTAAAATAGAATAAACTTTTTCTCAATATTTAGATTTTTTTGCTCCCTCAGATTTCTGAAGTAGTTGTTTTTCTGACAAATAATGTCCTGTTTCAACAAACCATACATCAATGCAAAGCTAATTTATTCTTATTTTTCAGAAAAATGTATACAATTGACACTTATGACTGGTTTTCTGTAAGGTCACAATGATATGGTTTTGTGTAAGTCATATTGTTGTGAAAAAGTAAAATAGTTTATATAAAAGGTTCATACTGTATTTACAAATGTGATTAAGTAAATGCTTATCTGTGTTGCCATATTCAGTAAAAAATAGTCTACATTGTGTATGTCTAGATTTACAATGTATGTGACATCATAATACAGGAGCATTCTGGCTGGTGCAGTCTAAACAGGAAAAACACTAATTGTATAGAAATAATTTGAAAGAAAATCAATCCCAATCATACTTTAATGTTTCAAAGATTTCACACATTCCACATCCACACACTAATGTCTTTTTATATAAGTTAATCAAATTCGTTGTTAGATGGGATTTACAGTCTTACAGTGCTGAAGGCAGAATCTTGAATGATAACTTACCTTTCTCTTGACTTATAACTTTTTCTGAAAGATGTCTTTATCTGTTCCAGAAGCAATGAATTCCAAAGCTTCCTTTTCCGCACAGACTCTTCTAGGTCTCATATTCCTATGAAATATGTTAAAACATATTTAGGGTACAGTGCATTTGACCATATTGATATATTTTCTTTTACCTGTTTTCCGATTTACTTTTATTAAAAGGTGCTATATAAATAAAGCTTTACTTACATTACTGACTTACAAAAAAAATTATAATAAAAATTAGTATATAGTAAATAAAAAAAATCACCAAAGCACTACATTGCATTTTTAACAAACATTTTATCATGTTAGCATTTAGATATTATTATAATATAAATTGAGAATGTGCAACTTACCTTTTCTGTCTTAATTGAAAAAGTCGGATGAAATATGGCCTCCGTAGACTTTTCTTTGTATGGTCGATTTAGTAGGTTGAAAAATCTCCAATGTAGTAATCTACAAGCAGTTTTGTCCTCCAAAGTTGTTGTTTGTTACTTAGCAAAAAAGTAAATGGAGGTTCTATTAAGTACCCAGAATATATATTCACACAAACCGACCCAGCTACTGTATCTGGATCATGATTGGATAAGACTCAAATAGCCCCATTAATGTTGGTACAGTCATGCAAATTTCGGTAGGAACGAATGGGGGTTCAAAACATTGGTAACTGGTTAGTTTTAATTTGACTAATCTTATAAAAAGTTAAACTGGCAGTAAATAATTAAAAAATGCCGTTGTCATATTTTTCATAAATAAATGATAAATATCCATTTTTCATTTCCTAAAAATGCCATCTCAGTGTGGAAAGAAGGCCGAAACAAATATGTGTTTTTAAACAAAAAATATATTAGTGCGGCCAAAGTTTGTCCTAAAGTTTAACATTAAATAAAGTTAGATTATGATTAAAAATTCAGTGTTCCAGCTAAGGTCCCCTGTTGGATAGGTAAACGCCGCTCAGAGCTTCAGGTCCCCACTTGGTGTGTGTTTTAGTAAAAATGCAGTAACATTCACTGAGAAATAGATCAAATGTGTGTGTGCTCATTTAAATTGGGCAGAGCATATATTTAGGTGTTTTGAAACATCCTAGAGATGTGGCCAAAGTTCTTCTGGATTGAGTTTGTGTCAGTTTGTTCTGTTTCTTCATGTATTTCCAGACAGACTGGATGATGATCAGATCAGATCTCTGTGTGGAGCACTGGCTGTTGTCAGACTGTTGTCAAAAATAGAGTCAGCATGCTTGTGTTTGCTTTATAATTTAGCAAGGTAAAACAAAGCTTTGTCTCCTATTTTGAATCATCAGGCAGAAATGTTTGTAAAATAGTATGTATTATGTAACACTCATAGTAAATATAACACACACACACACACACACACACACTGCAGAGTACTATATACTTTGTCAAATAAAATACAAACTTTTAAATATATATTTGCTTATTTAATTGAAGTATGACTTGAACGATTTTTATTTTTGTGCAATGATTCGTATGTAGATAGATTTAACAGCTACTGTTATTGGCCACGTGAAAAACCTTCAGATGTAATTTACTTTTGTTTAGACGCTGACTAAAAACAAGTTTTGAAGTTTTTTGATGTTTATGTGTTATCTACATTTTCAGGGTTAAACTACATATTTGTACGAAGAGTTTGAGTCAATATTGTGAAAATTGCACATTTAACTGAAACAGTTAATTTACGAAATGTGAAAATGTTTATATTATACAGAGTAATGTGTTATGCATTTATGGCCAAATAAATATAAACAGTTTAAATACAAGCAAAATAATAAGTAATAGCCCTAAGGTAACTTTTTGTTTGAATTTGTGTATTTTTCATATATTTCTTGCTTGTATTCTTGCCATGATAAACATATATGTTTATATAGCAACCCATGTTCTGTTGTCATTAATATGTTAATAAACTTTAGGTAGAACTGTCAGAGATATAAACACAAAAGCAAGTGATGCAACAAAGTTTGATAAAAAAAAATCTTGAATGATTATAAACATTGTTTAAAATAACAATAATTTTAAAAAATCTTGAATGATTATAAACATTGTTTAAAATAACAATAATTTTAAAAAATCTTGAATGATTATAAACATTGTTTAAAATAACAATAATTTTAAAAAATCTTGAATGATTATAAACATTGTTTAAAATAACAATAATTTTAAAAAATCTTGAACGACATTAATGATAAATAAATATGATCATTAATGACTTCTCTATTTATCTGTCTGATTTTCCGGGGGTTTTCTTTTGACTGCCACCTGACATTGTAAAGAATATCTCAACAGCGGACGCGTCATGTATAAAAGGCTCGTCTGTATGTTGCGCACGCTGTCAGCAGAGGTTCACGATGCTGCGCCAGGAGAAAGTATAAATCAGCCTTTAGTATTGAGCGGCACATGTTTGGATGACTTTATATTTAATAATAGTTCCCTTTTTCAATATCTCTGTAAGAACAGTGTTGATAATTATTGAAAAAGAAAACAGTCATTGCCTTAAAACATAAAAAGTAACTGTAAAAACTGTAAAAAGACTGAATATATATTAATTATAAAAATTAAAAAAACACAGTAATTGCCTTAAAACGTACACTGTAAAAAATACTTGAGAGATTTTTTTATAAACATTCCGAAATTGGGCAAATTATAAAAAATGTATATAATTTTTAGTATGTTTTATTTGTATGCTTTATATGTATTACATGTATTACTTTCAATGGCAAGCCTAAAATATTTGCAGGTAAAACTTATTTAGCATTAAATGTTTCTATCAGAATATTTAATAATAAGTAAAGGTTTAAATCTTCAAAAGTTATCATGTAAATAAAGTTAATTAAAGTTAAAAGTCTCAAAAGGTCCCCTGTTGGATAGGTAAACGCCGCTCAGTGCTTCAGGTCCCCACTTGGTGTGTGTTTTAGTAAAAATGCAGTAACATTCACTGAGAAATAGATCAAATGTGTGTGTGCTCATTTAAATTGGCCAGTGTATATATTTAGGTGTTCTGAAACATCCTAGAGATGTGGCCAAAGTTCTTCTGGATTGAGTTTGTGTCAGTTTGTTCTGTTTCTTCATGTATTTCCAGACAGACTGGATGATGACCAAACTGACATTAATCTAAAGCAGATGTTTTGATGATGTTCATTGGCAGCTTTATTATGAAAGCAGTTTCCACAGTCCACACTGCAACACGAAAATGCCGTTGTCATATTTTTCATAAATAAATGATAAATATCCATTTTTCATTTCCTAAAAATGCCATCTCAGTGTGGAAAGAAGGCCGAAACAAATATGTGTTTTTAAACAAAAAATATATTAGTGCGGCCAAAGTTTGTCCTAAAGTTTAACATTAAATAAAGTTAGATTATGATTAAAAATTCAGTGTTCCAGCTAAGGTCCCCTGTTGGATAGGTAAACGCCGCTCAGAGCTTCAGGTCCCCACTTGGTGTGTGTTTTAGTAAAAATGCAGTAACATTCACTGAGAAATAGATCAAATGTGTGTGTGCTCATTTAAATTGGGCAGTGTATATATTTAGGTGTTCTGAAACATCCTAGAGATGTGGCCAAAGTCCTTCTGGATTGAGTTTGTGTCAGTTTGTTCTGTTTCTTCATGTATTTCCAGACAGACTGGATGATGATCAGATCAGATCTCTGTGTGGAGCACTGGCTGTTGTCAGACTGCTTGTGCAGACAGTAATCTCACTGTATAATTACAATTAAAGACAAAAATAATGTTTGGAAATGTAAATTGCTATTTCAAGCTGACGCGCTACAAAAAAACAGGGGAGGGGGGGGACTAATAAGTTGACTTAATTCCTTCATGTTTTCCCAACACAACTCTGTTGTGTGGAACCCAGCATTTTACAGTGATGGATAAATTGTAAATAAATCAGATTTCATTCCTATTCCTTGAATAAATGTTAAAAATGCAATTATTCTGACACTACACACAACTGGGTAATTTAGTTCCTCACTTCACAACAAAACCTCTGAAACCCTTGAAAAAAAAAAAACAGTATTCAGCAGTAAAACAAATATTGAGTTTTGAGCTCCAAAATCTTTATGTAGTGTTTGTGATGCTGAGAAATGACGAATAAATGAAACATCGTTCTTAACCAGCCTAGCTTAGATAGTATGGAGCAAAACATGTTCAGATGACTTTATATTTACTAATATTTCACTTGTTGAATATCTCTGAAACAACAGTGTTGATAATTATTTTATTAGACACCAGTTATTGACATCAAAAATAGATTGTAAAATTACTTTTAATTGTATATAATTATACAAACTTATAAAAAAAACGTATTACAACTAACAGTAAACAGTTAAAATAATCAAGTAATTTTATTTTGAAAGTTAAGCAAGTCATTTATATATTCATCCATACCTACATACACTACACAATGCAGCCAAAAAAGACTGATCAATTGTAAATAACTAAATTTTTCATTATTGTACACCAACATAATAAATATGACTAAATACAATTAATGTAACCACTAAAATTACAATAAACAATTTAATTCCTCACTCCACAACAAAACCTTTAAAACCAATTAAAAAAACTTTCAATAGAAATAAAATGATTGATTCTTGAGCATCAGAATCTTTGCAGTTCTTGGCAAATTGGAAATAAAACAGGCATTGCTCATATCCAACAGGGGACCTGTCATGGATTGGTCAGGCTCTCACGACCCCCACTCACGAAGATCACCATCACCTGACTTCTAATGAGCACACAGCTGCATCACATTCACGAGCACCAGATAAAAGCACAGCACTCCAGTCGCTCATTGTCCGGGCTCGTCTCGACGAAAGCGGACAACTGAGCGACCACTCAGCGTAGTCATCCTCAGCTAAACAAACGATTTACTTACCTGTTCTCTTTGTATTCCTCCTAGTCTTCCTGGTCCTCCCGAATCGTCCTGTCTTCCAGTCCTTCCAAGTCTGTGTCATCCTCTGTCAGCTGTATCTGGTGTGTGCTGTCCATCCTCGTGTAATCCTGTTACCCAGCCACGGAGGAAAAGACCCCAACATCATTCCTGATCCTCCTGGCTATCCTTCATGTGCTCCTTGTTGTCATTCAATAAACACCCTAACGTTTCCTTACCTCTGTCTCCTGTCCGCTTCATAACAGAAGCCCGGACCCATAACGACGACAACATGAGCACCCTCGATCACTTTCAAGAGCTGGTGGACCAGTTGAAGCGGATTCTACAGCCACCAGCTCCACTTTCCAACGCACCACCAGCACCGAGCACTTCCGCCTCCACAGTTTCTTCTTCGGCCCTTCCTTCCAGTCCCATGGCCCGACCAGCGCCCTACTCAGGCGGAGCGGGGGAGTGCAATGGTTTTCTGTTACAATGTTCCCTCATATTCGAAATGCAACCTTCTCTATATCCCACAGATAAGTCAAAGATCGCCTACATCGTATCACTACTCTCTGGACCTGCACTTAAATGGGCTGAGACGATCTGGAACCAAGCCGGGCCGGTCATGAATTCCATCACTACCTTCACGGAGTATTTCAAAGAGGTGTTTGGACGTTCTGATGGGGAAGTAGCCGCTGGAGAGCAGCTGTATCATCTAAAGCAAGGTACTCTATCTACACAGGAATATGCTCTCCGGTTTCGCACTCTAGCAGCTGCAAGTGGATGGAATGAGAGATCGTTGTTGACCACGTACCGGCTCGGCTTGGAACCCACTCTCCGAATCCAGCTGGCCACATTAGATGATACAATGGGTCTGGAGAGATTCATCCAACATTCTCTCCGATGTTCCGATCGTCTCCGTTCCTATCAACAGGACACCATCACCCCCTCGTCTGCACTCCTCCAATCGCCTGAGTCAACAGCCTCTCCAGAACCAGAACCCATGATAATAGAGTCTGGAAGACTGACATCAGCGGAACGACAGAGGAGGCTGACCCGGGGTCTGTGTCTATACTGCGGTGTCAGTGGACACACCCGTATGGAGTGTCCCCTTCGTCCCATTCGGACTTCAGTGAGTGTATTCAGTACGAATATTGAACAATGTAAACCACTTACTACCACCGTACAAATAACTACTGCCTCTATTTCTCTCCTTGTCACAGCCCTCATCGACTCCGGGTCAGCAGGGAACTTCATCTCCCAATCCCTCTGTCGTCAACTCCACCTCCGTACTGAGGCGTCCTCGCATATATACCAGATACAACCGATAACCCAGTGCACTCGATCTTCGACCCGTATCCATCGACAATGCGAAGACATCCTTCTTCAAGTGGGGCTGTTACATCAAGAGAGGATTCAATTTCTGGTTCTGGAGGGTGCAAATATGGACATCATTCTAGGGCGCCCGTGGCTGGTGAAGCACGATCCCATCATCTCTTGGGGCACAGGAGAGATAAAGAAATGGGGATCTGGATGCACACCTACCTGTTTTCCAAATCTCCCTCTTCAAGGTCGGAACCCCCATTTCTTTGTTTGCAACATCGGTCGAGAGCCCTCCTGAGAAGCAGTCTATCCACATTCCTAAGGAGTACAGCTCCTTTCATGATGTCTTCTGCCCCAAGAGAGCTTCCCAGCTACCGCCGCATCGGCCATGGGACTGCGCGATCGACCTAGTTCCAGATGCCCAGTTGCCAAGAGGTAGGATCTACCCGCTCTCGCTTCCAGAGAATCAGGCAATGGAAGATTACATAAGGGAGGCTCTGAGTCAGGGGTACATACGTCACTCAAAATCACCAGCCGCCTCAAGCTTCTTCTTTGTGGCCAAGAAGGACGGAGGGCTGCGTCCATGCATCGACTACAGGGTCCTAAATAACGGTACAGTAAAATACCGATATCCCCTTCCTCTGGTACCAGCCGCTTTGGAACAGCTCCGAGAAGCTAAAGTCTTCACTAAATTGGACCTCCGCAGCGCGTATAATCTGATAAGAATACGTGAGGGGGACCAATGGAAGACAGCATTCGTGACCCCTACTGGCCACTATGAATATGAGGTCATGCCTTACGGTCTGGTCAACGCCCCCTCCGTATTCCAAAACTTCATTCATGAAGTCCTCCGGGAGTTTCTTCACCACTTTGTAATAGTGTACATAGATGACATCCTCATTTACTCCCGGAGTGAGGCCGAACATCGCCAACACGTTGCGGAGGTCCTACACACATTGAGAGAACATCACCTCTACCTCAAAGCGGAGAAATGCTCATTCCACCAGAAGTCGATTCATTTCTTGGGATACATCATTGATCAAACCGGTATACGTATGGATGGGAAGAAAATTGAGGCTGTTCTATCCTGGTCAGAACCCACTTCCATTAAGGAGCTCCAGAGGTTTCTTGGGTTTGCTAACTTTTATAGACGGTTTATCAAGGACTACAGCAGGATTACATCACCTCTCACTAATCTCCTCAAGGGTAACCCAAAGGACTGGAGTGGACCAAAGAAGCAGCCGCAGCCTTCCGCCTTCTTAAGAAGGAGTTCACAAGGGCCCCACTCCTGACTCATCCTGACCCAAATCTTCCTTTCGTGGTGGAAGTGGACGCATCCACCACCGGCGTCGGGGCAGTATTATCTCAACATCATGATACACCGCCCCGACTGCATCCCTGTGCCTATTTCTCTCGGAAGTTGAGCCCGGCGGAGCAGAATTACAGCATAGGAGACAGGGAGCTGCTAGCAATCAAGCTAGCCTTGGAGGAGTGGCGTCACTGGTTGGAGGGAGCCAAACATCCGTTCCAGGTGATCACAGATCACAAAAACCTCCAATATATCAAAGAGGCCAAGAGACTATGTCCACGTCAAGCCAGATGGTCACTTTTCTTCTCACGTTTTGATTTCTCCATTTCCTATCGTCCAGGACCCAAGAATCTAAGAGCAGACGCTCTCTCTCGTTTACACGAGCATCACGATCATGAAGAACTCCCAACGAAGATTCTTCCCGAACACATCTCCATTTGTCCGATCACCTGGAACGCTCCTCCAGTCGTTGCCACTCCGGAAGCCCCTGCTCCGCCGGGATGCCCTCCTCATCGGCAGTTCATACCACCTGAACACCGGGTAGATCTGATCCACTCCTTACATACCTCGCTAGGCACTGGACATCCAGGGATCAACAATACTCTCTCGCTAGTATCCCAACGATTCTGGTGGCCAAACATGGCAAGGGATGTGAGGCAATATGTTCAGGGCTGTAAGGACTGTGCCCAATCCAAGAGCCCACGTCATCTACCCGCTGGAAAGCTCCATCCCTTGCCGATTCCGAACCGTCCCTGGTCACACCTAGGAGTGGACTTTATCACTGATCTCCCTTCGTCAGAAGGTAATACCTGTATTCTAGTCATAGTAGATAGATTCTCAAAGTTTGTCAAACTAATCCCTCTGAAAGGTCTTCCCACAGCCTTTGAAACAGCCGACAATATCTTTAATCAAGTCTTCAGGTCATTTGGTATTCCAGAAGATATTGTGTCGGACAGAGGTCCACAGTTCATCTCACGTCTATGGAAAGCCTTCTTCAAGCTCCTAGGTGTGGCCGTCAGCCTCTCTTCTGGATATCATCCCCAAACCAACGGGCAGACAGAGAGGAAGATTCAGGAGGTGGGACGGTTCCTGAGGACCTTCTGCAGTGGTCACCAGAGCTCCTGGAGCCAGTATTTGGGCTGGGCAGAATATGCCCAAAATTCACTGCGGCAACCCTCCACCGGACTCACGCCATTCCAGTGCGTCCTGGGCTTCCAACCACCGCTCTTTCCCTGGGATGGCGAACCATCTGATGTCCCCGCAGTGGATCACTGGTTCCGGGAGAGCGAGAGAGTCTGGGACGAGGCTCATCAACATCTGCAGAGGGCAGTCCGTCGAAGCAAGGTAACCGCCGATAGAAGAAGGTCTGAAGAACCCAGATACACACCCGGACAAAAGGTGTGGCTATCCACCCGGGACATACGCATGCGACTGCCCTCTCGCAAGTTAAGTCCCCGATTTGTTGGTCCCTTCACCATCGTGGAACAGGTTAACCCCGTCACCTACAAACTACAATTACCCTCTCACTACCGTATTCACCCTACATTCCACGTATCACTCCTGAAACCCTATCACGATCCTGTTCTTCCCTCCACAGAGCCTGACCACGAAGAGGAACCCCCTCCTCCACTGCTCCTAGAAGAAGGAGCCGTCTACGCAGTGAAGGAGATCTTGCGTTCCCGACGTCGTGGTGGCCAGTTGGAGTACCTGGTGGACTGGGAAGGGTACGGCCCCGAAGAAAGGACATGGGTTCCCAGAGCTGATATTCTCGATCCTAGTCTCATGGTGGAGTTTCATGAGAGCCACCCTGAGTTCCCAGCGCCTAGAGGCAGAGGGAGACCACCACGGCGTCGGAGGTGTCGGCCCTCAGGAGCGGGCCCTGGGGAGGGGGGTACTGTCATGGATTGGTCAGGCTCTCACGACCCCCACTCACGAAGATCACCATCACCTGACTTCTAATGAGCACACAGCTGCATCACATTCACGAGCACCAGATAAAAGCACAGCACTCCAGTCGCTCATTGTCCGGGCTCGTCTCGACGAAAGCGGACAACTGAGCGACCACTCAGCGTAGTCATCCTCAGCTAAACAAACGATTTACTTACCTGTTCTCTTTGTATTCCTCCTAGTCTTCCTGGTCCTCCCGAATCGTCCTGTCTTCCAGTCCTTCCAAGTCTGTGTCATCCTCTGTCAGCTGTATCTGGTGTGTGCTGTCCATCCTCGTGTAATCCTGTTACCCAGCCACGGAGGAAAAGACCCCAACATCATTCCTGATCCTCCTGGCTATCCTTCATGTGCTCCTTGTTGTCATTCAATAAACACCCTAACGTTTCCTTACCTCTGTCTCCTGTCCGCTTCATAACAGGACCAGGGCTCATACTAACTAATTCACTTTTCTTTGTCTACTCTAAGCTCACATTTCTTCACACAAGGTCCAATTTCTGTAAACCACATATTTTATTTAATAAACCAATAAAAGCTGCTGCTTTATTAAGCTTTTTAAATGTATATAGTACTTGTCCTACAGTATTTAGCACTAGAGTGAAATAATAATGGAAATAACTCAGATATTATTTTGCTTCACTTTAATCTTAGATGTCCTAAATGAGTAAAGTTATATTTGAAGACTTTAGAGGAGTTTAGAAGTTTAAAAGACTCTAAACTAAAAGACTTTAGAATTGTTAAATCTCCCCCAGAGTCTCTCAGGGCCATCAGCCATTCACAGACAATAGAGAAGTGTGTGTGAATGACGTGTGTGAAACGGCCCGCAGTACCTCCCCCAGCCTACAGAGACGCTGCTGAGAATGACTTTACACACACACACACACTTAGGTCCCCTCATGGTCAAAATTAAAAAAACATTACCAAAGGTCTTTTCACTTGATTTTAGCATGTTTTAAGGCATGACCAAGAGGGGACCTGAAAAAAGGTCCCCTCTTGGCTCCAGGTCCCCTCTTGGTGGGTGTGTAACCACGACATGGTCCCCTCTTAGATAGGTGCGCAAGTGCACACACACACACACACACACACACACACACACACACACACACACACACACACACACACACACACACACACACAGATGTCCTGTGGTGTGTTTGACAGTCTGTGACACAGTTAGAGATGCACAACATGTGCATTATTGCAGTAATCGTGTATGTAATGTCCAGGGCATTGTAAAAAATCACTAAAACAAATCAGTTTATGACTTTAATAAATGCATATATTGAGGAATAACAAGGTCAAATTAAACAAAATAAAGTCAGAATTATTAGTAGAATTAATCATTAAAAGATCAGGATCTCAACACCCACGCAACATAAACCATACAGTGCATTAGGACAGTATTGATAGCGCTTCACTTTTTCCACATTTGTTAATGTTCCAGCTTTATTCCAAACTGGATTAAATTGATGTATTTCCTCAACATTCTACACACAATCACCCATAATGACAATGTGGAAAAAGATTTAAATTTATTAAAAATAAAAAGCTGTAAAATCACATGTACAGTCAGTGCCAATAGCCTAGGGGTTGAGTGCGCCGACATATTGCACCATGGTGCTCGCGGTGCCCCGAGTTCAATTCCCGGCTCGAGGTCCTATGCAGACCCTTCCCCTCTCTCTGCTCCCAGCACTTTCCTGTCTGTCCTCCACTATCCCAATAAAAGGTCAAAATCATAAAAATCAGATGTACATCAGTATCGACAGCCTTTGGCGTGAAGCTCTAACTGGAGCTCAGGTTTATTCTGTTTCCACTGATCATTCTTCAGATGTTTCAGCAGCTTCATTAAAGTTCACCTGTGCTCAATTCAGCTGATTAGACATGATCTGAAAAGGCGTACACCTGTCTATATAAGGGCCCAGGGTTGACAGTGCATGTCAAAGCACAAACCAAGCATGAAGACAAAGGAATTGTCTGTAGACCTCCAAGACAGGATTGTCTGAAGGCACAAGGCTGGGGAAGGTGACAGAAACATTTCTGCTGCTCTGAAAGTTCCAATGAGCACAGCGGCCTCCATCATCCGTAAGTGGAAGATGTTTAACCAGCAGGACTCTTCCTAGACCTGGCCGGCCATCTAAGCTGAGTGATTGAGGGAGAAGGGACTGACTGGTATCGGTCTGTGGATCGAGTGGTACCGGGCTGCACAAGAAATCATTAATTATTTTCAATTTGTTTCTTATCTGAGACTGAATGATCTTTTATTTCTGTGTTACATCTCGGTCACTTGAGTGCCCAAATGTAACCCACAATCAGCAAAATGAGTAACAGAAAATAAACAGACGTCTCTGGAAAGTTTGTTTGCTAAGAGGAAAAGGCCCAGGCCCATACGCAACCCATTCATTAACAAATCGGGTGAATCCAGCATGTCTGTGCAAGAAGAACAGCTGCTGGAGATCGCAAATGATCTCGGCCATGTTCACATATTGTGTATTTTCCGTT